>NC_092270.1:20872439-20987439 GCF_036320965.1 Panulirus ornatus
GGCCCAGGAGCAGCGTCTATAGGCCCAGGAGCCGCGTCTATAGGCTGAAGGTGGGGAGGTGTTGCTTGAAGCCTCACGGTTCGAATCTCTGGTTGGGGAGGTGGGATCATGACCTTGGTCCTTGGGGCTTGGCGTGGAAGTCGAAGTCGTGGGTCCTCCCTTCGAGGACCTGGGGTTTCCTGGACCAAGGATCGAACTCGAACTGAGGCGAGCTTCTGTTGAAATATGGACGTCTGTGGCGGAGGACCAGCGCCATCTTCTCTACCTGAGGGAAGAGCAACGAATTAGTGACCTGTGGTGTATAAATGTTGCATATTTTGTGGATTGGTTTGATGAAAAAGGAGAGGATCCATATTTGCTGTGTATGAGGAAGGAGGGAAGGAGTTCGTGTGACTGGGAGGTGTACAAGAGAAAATGCCAAAGGTTCAGAGAAGTGGGCACTAAGGACAGGTATAAAATATTGCATATTTTGAGGATTGGTTTGATAAAAAAGGAAAGGGTTTATATTTGCTGTGTATGAGCCTTACCTGCAGGGAAGGAGTGTGTGTGACTGGGAGGTGTACAAGAGAAAATGCCAAAGTTTAAGAGAAGGAGGCACTAAGGACAGGTATAAATATTGCCTATTTTGAGGATTGGTTTGATGAAAAAGGAGAGGGTTTATACTGGCTGTGTATGAGGAAGGAGGGAAGGAGTTCGTGTGACTCGGAGGTGTACAAGAGAAAATGCCAAAGTTTAAGAGAAGGAGGCACTAAGGACAGGTATAAATATTGCCTATTTTGAGGATTGGTTTGATAAAAAAGGAAAGGGTTTATATTTGCTGTGTATGAGCCTTACCTGCAGGGAAGGAGTGCGTGTGACTGGGAAGTGTACAAGAGAAAATGCCAAAGGTTCAGAGCAGGGGGGCACTAAGGTAGTTTGGACCATCACTGTATGTGGAAACATATCAGGACAAGTGTTGTTTTTTTAAGACTACGAAGCAACTGGCCCTCACAACAGACCACAACCCCGTCTGTGAGGGAGGTAATGACTGGCCCTCACAACAGACCATAACCCTGTCTGTGTGGGAGGTAATTACTGGCCCTCACAACAGACCACAACCCCGTCTGTGTGGGAGGTAATGACTGGCCCTCACAACAGACCATAACCCTGTCTGTGTGGGAGGTAATGACTGGCCCTCACAGCAGACCACAACCCCTGTCTGTGTGGGAGGTAATGACTGGCCCTCACAACAGACCACAACCCTGTCTGTGTGGGAGGTAATGACTGGCCCTCCACAACAGACCATAACCCTGTCTGTGTGGGAGGTAATGACTGGCCCTCCACAACAGACCACAACCCTGTCTGTGTGGGAGGTAATGACTGGCCCTCACAACAGACCACAACCCTGTCTGTGTGGGAGGTAATTACAGGCCCTCACAACAGACCATAACCCTGTCTGTGTGGGAGGTAATTACTGGCCCTCACAACAGACCACAACCCTGTCTGTGTGGGATGTAATTACTGGCCCTCCACAACAGACCACAACCCCGTCTGTGTGGGAGGTAATGACTGGCTCTCACAACAGACCATAACCCTGTCTGTGTGGGAGGTAATTACTGGCCCTCACAACAGACCATAACCCTGTCTGTGTGGGAGGTAATGACTGGCCCTCACAACAGACCACAACCCCGTCTGTGTGGGAGGTAATGCCTGGCCCTCACAACAGACCACAACCCTGTCTGTGTGGGAGGTAATTACTGGCCCTCACAGCAGACCATAACCCTGTCTGTGTGGGAGGTAATTACTGGCCCTCACAACAGACCACAACCCCTGTCTGTGTGGGAGGTAATGACTGGCCCTCACAACAGACCACAACCCTGTCTGTGTGGGAGGTAATTACTGGCCCTCACAACAGACCACAACCCTGTCTGTGTGGGAGGTAATTACAGGCCCTCACAACAGACCACAACCCTGTCTGTGTGGGAGGTAATTACTGGCCCTCACAACAGACCACAACCCCTGTCTGTGTGGGAGGTAATGACTGGCCCTCACAACAGACCACAACCCTGTCTGTGTGGGAGGTAATTACAGGCCCTCACAACAGACCACAACCCTGTCTGTGTGGGAGGTAATTACTGGCCCTCACAACAGACCACAACCCTGTCTGTGTGGGAGGTAATTACTGGCCCTCCACAACAGACCACAACCTGTCTCTTGGGTGTTCCAGGGCCGGTCTGTCGAGTGTTCCAGGGCCGGTCTATCGAGTGTTCCAGGCCCGGTCTATCGAGTGTTCCAGGGCCGGTCTATTGAGTGTTCCAGGCCCGGTCTATCGAGTGTTCCAGGGCCGGTCTATCGAGTGTTCCAGGGCCGGTCTATCGAGTGTTCCAGGCCCGGTCTATCGAGTGTTCCAGGGCCGGTCTATCGAGTGTTCCAGGCCCGGTCTATCGAGTGTTCCAGGCCCGGTCTATCGAGTGTTCCAGGGCCGGTCTATCGAGTGTTCCAGGGCCGGTCTATCGAGTGTTCCAGGGCCGGTCTATCGAGTGTTCCAGGGCCGGTCTATCGAGTGTTCCAGGGCCGGTCTATCGAGTGTTCCAGGGCCGGTCTATCGAGTGTTCCAGGGCCGGTCTATCGAGTGTTCCAGGGCCGGTCTATCGAGTGTTCCAGGGCCGGTCTATCGAGTGTTCCAGGGCCGGTCTATCGAGTGTTCCAGGGCCGGTCTATCGAGTGTTCCAGGGCCGGTCTATCGAGTGTTCCAGGGCCGGTCTATCGAGTGTTCCAGGGCCGGTCTATCGAGTGTTCCAGGGCCGGTCTATCGAGTGTTCCAGGGCCGGTCTATCGAGTGTTCCAGGGCCGGTCTATCGAGTGTTCCAGGGCCGGTCTATCGAGTGTTCCAGGGCCGGTCTATCGAGTGTTCCAGGGCCGGTCTATCGAGTGTTCCAGGGCCGGTCTATCGAGTGTTCCAGGGCCGGTCTATCGAGTGTTCCAGGGCCGGTCTATCGAGTGTTCCAGGGCCGGTCTATCGAGTGTTCCAGGTCCAGTTTCCCAAAGCAAAAGAGGCCCTTAATATATCTATCTGGACCAGTGTGTTCCATTGTCTGTGTTGCAGCTGACCACATCAAGCCGCTGCTTAGCCTCTGACACCGTCCTACCAACACTTGACACAGTCCTGCCAACACTTGACACAGTCCTGCCAACACTTTACATAGTCTGGCCAACGTCTGACCACAATCCTGCTCACCTGACTACAGTCCTGCCACCACCCGACCCAACCTGGCCATGACCACAGCCCTGCCAACCCATGACCACAGCTCTGCCAACCCATGACCACAGCCCTGCCAACCCATGACCACAGCCCTGCCAACCCATGACCACAGCTCTGCCAACCCATGACCACAGCCCTGCCAACCCATGACCACAGCCCTGCCAACCCATGACCACAGCTCTGCCAACCCATGACCACAGCCCTGCCAACCCATGACCACAGCCCTGCCAACCCATGACCACAGCTCTGCCAACCCATGACCACAGCCCTGCCAACCCATGACCACAGCCCTGCCAACCCATGACCACAGCCCTGCCAACCCATGATCACAGCTCTGCCAACCCATGACCACAGCCCTGTCAACCCATGACCACAGCCCTGCCAAACCATGACCACAGCCCTGCCAACCCATGACCACAGCCCTGCCACCCCATGACCACAGCCCTGCCAACCCATGACCACAGCCCTGCCAATCCATGATCACAGCCCTGCCAACCCATGACCACAGCCCTGCCAACCCATGACCACAGCCCTGCCAACCCATGACCACAGCCCTGCCACCCCATGACCACAGCCCTGCCAACCCATGACCACAGCCCTGCCAATCTATGATCACAGCCCTGCCAACCCATGACCACAGCCCTGCCAACCCATGACCACAGCCCTGCCAACCCATGACCACAGCCTTGCCAACCCATGATCACAGCCCTGCCAACCCATGACCACTGCCCTGCCAACCCATGACTACAGCCCTGCCAACCCATGACCACAGCCCTGCCAACCCATGACCACAGCCCTACCAACTCTCACCACAGCCCTGCCAACACTGACTCACCACAGCCCTACCATCACTGACTACACCCATACCAACACTGACCACACCCGTACAAATACTGTCCACACCCCTACCAACACTAACCACACCCTTACCAACACTGACTCACCACAGCCCTACCAACATTGACAACACCCATACCAACACTGACCACACCTCTACCAACACTGACCACACCCGTACCAACATTGACTCACCACAGCTCTGCCAACATTGATCACAAGGCACAGATAACACTTGTTATCATGTCTGATAAAACAATTCCGAAGATAAAATGGAGAGTGACATCAGTAGGCCACGACATCCCTAAAATGGAGAGTGACATCAATAGGCCACGACATCCCTAAAATGGAGAGTGACATCAGTAGGCGACGACATCCCTAAAATGGAGAGTGACATCAGTAGGCCACGACATCCCTAAAATGGAGAGTGACATCAATAGGCCACGACATCCCTAAAATGGAAAGTGACATCAATAGGCCACGACATCCCTAAAATGGAGAGTGACATCAATAGGCCACGACATCCCTAAAATGGAGAGTGACATCAATAGGCCACGACATCCCTAAAATGGAAAGTGACATCAATAGGCCACGACATCCCTAAAATGGAGAGTGACATCAATAGGCCACGACATCCCTAAAATGGAGAGTGACATCAGTAGGCGACGACATCCCTAAAATGGAGAGTGACATCAATAGGCCACGACATCCCTAAAATGGAGAGTGACATCAATAGGCCACGACATCCCTAAAATGGAAAGTGACATCAATAGGCCACGACATCCCTAAAATGGAGAGTGACATCAATAGGCCACGACATCCCTAAAATGGAGAGTGACATCAATAGGCTAAGACATTCCTAAAATAGTCTACGATGTCCTTGAAATAGGCAATGGTGTCCATAGGATAGTCAACGACATCCCTTGAATAGTCACCGACATCCCTAAAATAGTCAACGACATCCCTAAAATGGGCAACGACATCCCTAAAATAAGCAACGACATCCCTAAAATAAGCAACGACATCCCTAAAATAGGCAATGACACGATGAAATACGCAGTGACGTCCCTAAAACAGGCAATAACGTCCCTAAAATAGGCAGTGACCCCTAAAATAGGCAATGACGTCCCCTAAAATAAGTAATGGTATCCTAAAATAGGCAATAACATCCCTAAAATATGCAATGAAGCCATAGGATGCTTAATTAGTCGTTTATCATGTCAAATGGGTCGTACTGTCGTGCATGAGGGTCGTACTGTCGTGCATGAGGGTCGTACTGTCGTGCATGAGGGTCGTACTGTCGTGCATGAGGGTCGTACTGTCGTGCATGAGGGTCGTACTATCGTGCATGAGGGTCGTACTATCGTGCATGAGGGTCGTACTGTCGTGCATGAGGGTCGTACTATCGTGCATGAGGGTCGTACTGTCGTGCATGAGGGTCGTACTATCGTGCATGAGGGTCGTACTGTCGTGCATGAGGGTCGTACTATCGTGCATGAGGGTCGTACTGTCGTGCATGAGGGTCGTACTATCGTGCATGAGGGTCGTACTGTCGTGCATGAGGGTCGTACTGTCGTGCATGAGGGTCGTATTGTCGTGCATGAGGGTCGTACTCTCGTGCATGAGGGTCGTACTGTCGTGCATGAGGGTCGTACTATCGTGCATGAGGGTCGTACTGTCGTGCATGAGGGTCGTACTATCGTGCATGAGGGTCGTACTGTCGTGCATGAGGGTCGTATTATCGTGCATGAGGGTCGTACTGTCGTGCATGAGGGTCGTACTGTCGTGCATGAGGGTCGTACTATCGTGCATGAGGGTCGTACTGTCGTGCATGAGGGTCGTACTGTCGTGCATGAGGGTCGTACTGTCGTGTATGAGGGTCGTACTCTCGTGCATGAGGGTCGTACTGTCGTGCATGAGGGTCGTACTGTCGTGCATGAGGGTCGTATTATCGTGCATGAGGGTCGTACTGTCGTGCATGAGGGTCGTACTCTCGTGCATGAGGGTCGTACTGTCGTGCATGAGGGTCGTACTGTCGTGTATGAGGGTCGTACTGTCGTGTATGAGGGTCGTACTGTCGTGCATTAGGGTCGTAATGTCGTGCATGAGGGTCGTAATGTCGTGCATGAGGGTCGTACTGCCGTGCTAAAGGGTCGTACCATCGAGCTAGAGGGTCGTTTATCATGTCAGAAGGGTCGTACTGTCGTGCTTGGGGTCGTACTCTCTTAGGAAAAAGGGTCGTTCTGTCGTGCCCACGGGCCGTTCTCTCATGGCCGAGGGGTCGTTCGGTCAAGGGTCGTACCATCGCGTGGAAAGCAGTCGTCCACAGTGTCTGGTCCGGGACCCCGTTTCTAAGAACAAACCCCCACCCCCCCCGGGGTTGTGTACACACGACCCTGCTCCTGTACGGAGAGCACAGGCGACACCACGCCACTTGGCCTTTGACCTCGAAGGGGGAGGAGGTCAGCCTCGGTGATGGGTCATGCTGACGTCATAAGGTCAGATGTCGAATTCGTGACCTAAATACCATGTGGAAATGTCTCTCTCTCTCTCTCTCTCTCTCTCTCTCTCTCTCTCTCTCTCTCTCTCTCTCTCTCTCTCTCTCTCTATGTCTCTCTCTCTCTCTCTCTCTCATTCTCTCTCTCTCTCATTCTCTCTCTCTCTCTCTCATCTCTCTCTCTCTCTCTCTCTCTCTCTCTCTCTCTCTCTCTCTCTCTCTCTCTCTCTCTCTCTCTCTCTCTCTCTCTCTCTCTCTCTCCTCTCTCTCTCTCTCTCTCTCTCTCTCTCTCTCTCTCTCTCTCTCTCTCTCTCTCTCTCTCTCTCTCTCTCTCTCTCTCTCTCTCTCTCTCTCTCTCTCTCTCTCTCTCTCTCTCTCTCTCTCTCTCTCTCTCTCTCTCTCTCTCTCTCTCTCTCTCTCATTCTCTATGTCTCTCTCTCTCTCTCTCTCTCTCTCTCTCTCTCTCTCTCTCTCTCTCTCTCTCTCTCTCTCTCTCTCTCTCTCTCTCTCTCTCTCTCTCTCTCTCTCTCTCTCTCTCTCTCTCTCTCTCTCTCTCTCTCTCTCTCTCTCTCATTCTCTATGTCTCTCTCTCTCTCTCTCTCATCTCTCTCTCTCTCTCTCTCTCTCTCTCTCTCTCTCTCTCTCTCTCTCTCTCTCTCTCTCTCTCTCTCTCTCTCTATGTCTCTCTCTCTCTCTCTCTCTCTCTCTCTCTCTCTCTCTCTCTCTCTCTCTCTCTCTCTCTCTCTCTCTCTCTCTCTCTCTCTCTCTCTCATTCTCTCTCTCTCTCTCTCTCTCTCTCTCTCTCTCTCTCTCTCTCTCTCTCTCTCTATGTCTCTCTCTCTCTCTCTCTCTCTCTCTCTCTCTCTCTCTCTCTCTCTCTCTCTCTCTCTCTCTCTCTCTCTCTCTCTCTCTCTCTCTCTCTCTCTCTCTCTCTCTCTCTCTCTCTCTCTCTCTCTCTCTCTCTCTCTCTCTCTCTCTCTCTCTCTCTCTCTCTATGTCTCTCTCTCTCTCTCTCTCTCTCTATGTCTCTCTCTCTCTCTCTCTGTCTCTCTCTCTCTCTCTCTCTCTCTCTCTCTCTCTCTCTCTCTCTCTCTCTCTCTCTCTCTCTCTCTCTCTCTCTCTCTCTCTCTCTCTCTCTCTCTCTCTCTCTCTCTCTCTCTCTCTCTCTCTCTCTCTCTCTCTCTCTCTCTCTCTCTCTCTCTCTCTCTCTCTCTCTCTCTCTCTCTCTCTCTCTCTCTCTCTCTCTCTCTCTCTCTCTCTCTCTCTCTCTCTCTCTCTCTCTCTCTCATTCTCTATGTCTCTCTCTCTCTCTCTCTCTCTCTCTCTCTCTCTCTCTCTCTCTCTCTCATTCTCTATGTCTCTCTCTCTCTCTCTCTCTCTCTCTCTCTCTCTCTCTCTCTCTCTCTCTATGTCTCTCTCTCTCTCTCTCTCTCTCTATGTCTCTCTCTCTCTCTGTCTCTGTCTCTCTCTCTCTCTCTCTCTCTCTCTCTCTCTCTCTCTCTCTCTCTCTCTCTCCCTGCGCCTGCGCCCTGGTGGTAAGGTTAACCTGCGCCAGCTTGGTAAGGTTAGCGAAGGAAAGCTTTGACAATGAACTCACCTGCGCCATGCACTGGCCCTAGCCCTAGACACAGGGCTGTGCATGAGAAGACCACTAGGGTCGCATGGTTCCTCATGGCTTCTCCTACGTGGCCTATGCGACAGGCCAGCCCTACACACACACACACACACAGACCTCACACTAGACTGCCTGGTCTTCCCTCACCGCCCCCTTATCTCTGGCTGATCCAGCTGATAAGCTGATAAAGACACGATGGTCTTCATTTCATGCAGTCAAAGCTTAATGCATGACGTGGTTATTACGTGGTTAGGGTCATTAGGGCCCCCCTGGTCATGTGGTTGTAATTGGCTGGTGCCAATGGTCGTTAAGGTAGCAATTCAACTATAGACCACCGTGGTCATCTTCCTGTTTTCTTTCTCTCTTATCTGATAAGCATTTGGTCATCATGGTCTCTGGTTGTGGTGGCCTGTGTGGTCCTCCAACGACGCAATACCTGTTGTAGGAGGACCACCCCCTTCCCCCCCCCTGTTGTGGCCAGTTTTAATGGGGTTGTTAGGGGTTCTAGATCCCCCCACAGGGGGGTCTGTCCCTCCCATACACAGACCCCACAGGGGGCCTGTGCCTCCCATACAGACGCCACAGGGGGCCTGTGCCTCCCATACAGACCCCACAGGTGGCCTGTGTCTCCCATACAGACCCCACAGGTGGCCTGTGTCTCCCATACAGACCCCACAGGGGGCCTATATCTCCCATACAGACCCCACAGGGGGGGCGAGTGGGTGGGTATCAGGGGGCACTGTGACCCCCGGAGTGAGCCCCGAGCGACCTACCCCGACGGATGTGGATCGTCCATGAGAGAGGAGAAGCGCGTCGCGCTCACCGCCGTCGGAGACGCCCTACACCCGCCTTCAGCCCCGTCGGGAGGCAAGACTCCTGCAGGAGGAGAGGTCCTACACCTGACCCCGTGTTGCCCCTTCACCTGACCTCGTGTTGCTCCTCTCCTTCACCTGACCCCGTGTTGCCCTCCTTCACATCATCCATGTCTTGAAAACATTTAATTTGATGTTGTTATTGAAGGAGACAGACAAACATCGCTTCTTAAGCCCAAGTCAAAACGTGAGCAATCGAACGCGCCTCCTGGAAATACCCAGCTGAACAAGTGACGTGATATTAGCATCAAATTACTCAGCGAGGCTGCGTAGTTTCGCCCTTATGAGTCCTGGCCACAAAGCAGGCGGCAGGCACGCTCAAACGACCAATTATAGGTTGTTAAGCACACGTCCGTACACGCCAGAATACCCATCGCGTCTTGAACGACCCTCAACTTACGTCTATAAATAAACTTAACGAGCAATTACGCACAGAGGAAAACACACTATAATGACCCTAATCATCATAGCAGTCTTGCTTAACGCAAGACTTCTACGCTTACGCATCCTTGCCGGGGTACATATTTGTTTACGCTTTTTGGTATGGTTGCCCGCTGGTGGGTGTGTGTGTGTGTGTGTGTGTCTGTGTGTGTGGGAGGGAGGGGGGGGGTTGTTACGGGCCGCAGGCACTGGTGAACGCCGCTTGCGGGACCGCTTGCGGAAATCCTTCCCCTCTCGTTTTTTTTTTTTTTTCATCATGTTCGAAAAGAAGGGAATAGAGAAGGGGGCCAAGTGAGGATATATTCCCCCTCAATGGCTCAGTCCTCTGTTCTTAACGCTGCCTCGCTAACGCGGGAAATGGCGAATAGTATGAAAAGAAGAAAAAAAGAAAAAAAAAAAAAATATATATATATATATATATATATATATATATATAGATAGATAGATAGATAGAGAGAGAGAGAGAGAGAGAGAGAGAGAGAGAGAGAGAGAGAGAGAGAGAGAGAGAGAGAAGTCCATTTTCTAAATTAGACACCAGCTTAGCTGGGTATTTTTAACCTTGAATGTATCCAGTAATATTTTTAGTTCTGACTTCTATTTTCTTTTTTTCTTTTTCTTTAAGATAATGTGGTCATAGAGAAATAATTTACGAATGGTTTCAACACGACCAAAAGTGTTCTGCCATGGTTAGCAAAGTTATTTCCCTAGTTAAGTATATAAAACTTATTTCCCCTCAATTATCTACTTTCAGTTATGATAAATGTGACTGTGGGTTAATGATTTAGTTAACTTTAGAACTTAGATGATAAAGAAAACATTAAAAGTAACGAAAATGAATAACTGAGCAACATTGCCAGTGTGTGTGTGTGTGTGTGTGTGTCTGCCAAAGCGTTGCTTGTTTGAATTTCATGAAGACATCATATTTTGATTTACGCTGGTCTAGTGAGTGTATTTCATCTGTCCTTGGACTTTGGACGCTGTTTTTGGTCTCCAGGTTTATTTACTGTACCTTCTTCACTTGTTTATCTACCATGGAAGACGTAGTTTGAGGTGGGTGTATGAATAGCATGTGTTTGGATCGTGTACGAGTGTATGATGTTGGATGGAATGGCTGTCGACCATTGTGGGGTCATACAACGAATCCTGGTTCATTATGATGCTTCGGTATGCCCTGACGTCACTAGTTTCATCAGTCCTCATTCTTTCAGAAAACTGAAGTTTATAGAACCTCTGTCTCACTTGTCTTCAGCTATAATGAATATTAAGATACTTCGTATATATTCCGTGGATTATATATCAAATATAAGAAATATATAGACGTCTGTGTTTGGATGTGGCAGAGAGCGATTATGCCAACACTGTTTCGTTAGATTGGTGATAAAAACGCTGCTAATATGTGAAGTTAAGACAACTAAATTTTTATAAAAACTTTAGAACATCTTTTCAATGATAGAAAAGTAACTTTTGTCTAAAAAACAATAGAAAAAATCTACCTTATGTGTGTCAGGCTTCAAAAAAAAAATGTGGTTCACTGTGTTCGACTCACTGAAGCGCTTCATTGGTTTGAGTCGATCGTGGAACTTTGTGTGTGTGTGTGTGTGTATGGGTCGGCTTCAGTTACCTGAAGGAGCCACGTCTGTGTTGGATGTGGCTACGTGCATAGGCTAAGTGGATAGGCGGCAACCACGACCACAACCATCAAAGAAAACTTGAAATGTCTTTTGTAGCGACTCCCATTGGTGGAGAGGAGAGGTAAAGTGACATAAACTGAGTTAATTATTACCTACACGACGCCATTGGAACTGGTTGAATCTATAAGTCTCGAGGCTTTTAAAAAGAATGGAAGGTTTTTTTTTGTCAATTTGTGTTGAAAATGGAGGGTTTTTTTTTATGTCAATTTGAGTTGTGATGAAACTGTCAATGTCTGTGTATATGTGATTTACGTATACAAGCCTGGAATTAATTTCAAAACCTCTTTTGATTTAATATATGATTCAATATAGTGCCACCATGAGTGTTAGGCTCAGGTATGAAGTAATGGTTGAAGACATTAATGATCATATGTGTTCAGGTTTAGGTTAGAAAAACGGAAAACCGTACACCATCTTTTAAACCAACGAATTCCTTTAATGACCAACGCATTCAGTGATGTTTTAATAAAACTTGACTGGTTTAAGTTAGCTTAATAACAAGGGCTGTTTTGTTAGCTGGTATACAAATTGTTGTGCTGATGACTTGAATAGTTGTACAGTTTATATACCAGAAACAACTCGTAACTACCCTATTAAGCAGTTCGTTCGCTCGCTGAGCAGAGTGGAATGGCTATCTCTGTGCCCAGACTTGCTCAATATATACACATCTCTTAATCATTCACAAAAACAGGAATAGCATTTCGTGAGAAAGATGTATTTTGAACGTAATTGGCCAATCTTGCGCGAATTCGTCACTTAAACAGACCTTTACGAAGTGAATGAAGATTTATATATTAGGTTTTAGCATGATTAGGATTGTACTATCGTTAGCTAGTCCATGGAATACATGACACGAATGTATATAGTGCAGAGCGAGTCTGTTCCAACATTATTATGAACTGCTCTAATTACCCAATTCATCGCCTAAGTAGGTAAACAAAGCAGGAGAGAATGGGCTGGGCATTCTGTAGGTCAAGGTGAACAACTGCTTGTTAGCGCTTGTTTGGACCCGGTTTTGACCTCGACGTACACCGTTAGGTTTGTATGTAAGGCATCTAACATTGACCGTTTTTGGGAATGGAAAATATGTATCACTTCTCATCAACCTTGATATGATTGTATTTTTGTGAACCAGTAGTTGACATGCACATTTTAGCTACTAATAGAAAGTATCTATAGATACTGAGTGATTGGTTCTACAAAGATAGTTTGATAATGAAACACGGTAAGTGTCCAAGTGCACTTTCATGTAATGATCACATCATATATATATATATATATATATATATATATATATATATATATGATATATAATGTGTGTGTGTGTGTGTGTGTGTGTGTGTGTGTGTGATGTGTTAGAAGCAGTGAAAAGTTTTTATCGAGGATGTAAGTCATGTGTACGTGTAGGAAGAGAGGAAAGTGATTGGTTCTCAGTGGATGTAGGTTTGCGGCAGGGGTGTGTGATGTCTCCATGGTTGTTTAATTTGTTTATGGATGGGGTTGTTAGGGAGGTGAATTCAAGAGTTTTGGAAAGAGGGGCAAGTATGCAGTCTGTTGTGGATGAGAGAGCTTGGGAAGTGAGTCAGTTGTTGTTCGCTGATGACACAGTGCTGGTGGCTGATTCGGGTGAGAAACTGCAGAAGCTGGTGACTGAGTTTGGTAAAGTGTGTGAAAGTGTGAAAGAAGAAAATTGAGAGTAAATGTGAATAAGAGCAAGGTTATTAGGTACAGTAGGGCTGAGGGACAAGTCAACTGGGAGGTAAGTTTGAATGGAGAAAAACTGGAGAAAGTGAAGTGTTTTAGATATCTGGGAGTGGATTTGGCAGCGGATGGAACCATGGAAGCGGAAGTGAATCACAGGGTGGGGTAGGGGTCGAAAGTTCTGGGAGCGTTGAAGAATGTGTGGAAGTCGAGAACGTTATCTTGGAAAGCAAAACTGGGTATGTTTGAAGGAATAGTGGTTCCAACAATGTTGTATGGTTGCGAAGCGTGGGCTATAGATAGGGTTGTGCGCAGGAGGGTGGATGTGTTGGAAATGAGATGTTTGAGGACAATATGTGGTGTGAGGTGGTTTGATCGAGTAAGTCATGAAAGGGTAAGAGAGATGTGTGGTAATAAAAAGTGTGGTTGAGAGAGCAGAAGAGGGTGTTTTGAAATGGTTTGGTCACATGGAGAGAATGAGTGAGGAAAGATTGACCAAGAGGATATATGTGTCAGAGGTGGAGGGAACGAGGAGAAGTGGGAGACCAAATTGGAGGTGGAAAGATGGAGTGAAAAAGATTTTGAGTGATCGGGGCCTGAACATGCAGGAGGGTGAAAGGCGTGCAAGGAATAGTGAATTGGAACGATGTGGTATACTGGGGTCGACGTGCTTTCAATGGATTGAACCAGGGCATGTGAAGCGTCTAGGGTAAACCATGGAAAGTTGTGTGGGGCTTGGATGTGAAAAGGGAGCAGTGGTTTCGGTGCATCATTACATGACAGCTAGAGACTGAGTGTGAACGAATGGGGCCTTTGTTGTCTTTTCCTAGCGCTACCTCGCACACATGAGCGGGGAGGGGGTTGTCATTCCATGTGTGGCGAGGTGGCGATGGGAATGAATAAAGGCAGAGAGTATGAATTATGTACATGTGTATATATGTATGTCTCTGTGTGTATATATATGTATACGTTGAGATGTATAGGTATGTATATTTGCGTGTGTGGACGTGTATGTATATACATGTGTATGTGGGTGGGTTGGGCCATTCTTTCGTCTGTTTCCTTGCGCTACCTCGCTGACGCGGGAGACAGCGACAAAGTATACTAGATAAAAATAAATATCATGTATTTATTTTGCAGAAATGGTATCCTTGTGCCAGGCTCCACGGAAGTTTCTAGAAGCACAGACCGGCGTTACAGTGAGGTAAGGCACTACATAACAGCCATGTATTCGTGGGTTGGAATCCCCCTTCCCCTGGCCTGTCCACTGTGGGGCATCTTGCCCAACTGCAGATGACGTTACCAAGTTCGTGTTGCCGGTCGGAAATTCAGGAATGGTAGAACTCGTCTATATTGGTGACTTGGAGAGTTTCATTAAGTTTTGATTTAGTTGCAAAAGGACTTATTAGCCTCTTGTGAGAATAAACATATTATTTGTAAATAAATTTTTGAAATTATCAAGTTAGAGGTAAGATGATGTGTCGCTTTCTTTTTACTTTTTTTCCCCCAACGTTTTTCCCGAAATCCGACTTTGGCGACGGTCAACCCGCCATCTTGGCGTCCCTCTTAAGATTTCGATCGAGAAAGCAGATGTCTTTAAGGAAAACTGAGATTATCGATGTGTGTATGTGACCTGCGGGTGGGAAAGATAATGTTATCGGGACATTTTTTCCTGGTTCGCAGGTGGTCAACGAGTACATGAAGAGGCAGAACCGGGTTGGGCCACAGAACAGCAATACGATCCAACCCTCACAGGTCCTCACCCACCAGGCTGACGAGGCAGGACTCACAGGCGCATCCTACGTCAGGTAGGATGCAGTAGCCTTCTCACAGGCGCATCCTACGTCAGGTAGGATGCAGTAGCCTTCGGGATGGTCCGAACTTGTGGGACCCGCTCGTTTCTTGGTGGCAAAACTGGCAATCTCTATTTCGGCTCCGCCATCCTATGTTAGGCATTATCCCATCTTGGGCTTGTCCCTTTGCTTGGCCCAACTTCCCCATCCCAACATTTGTGTTTGATAGAATATAATGCGCTTGTTTATCACCAAATTTCAAATTCTGTCAGAAATAAAAGTTGAAATGGGCCGCATTCACTTGTATATATATCTAATGTAGCATCATCCACACTGATGTTTAATAGGATATCAGAAGTAGTGTTTAAATGGGTAGAACAGATTCGCAAGTGACAAAGTTATCATAACTTGGTAAGTTCACCGAGATGTCGTAATGTCTTTAATAATAAGGAAATCGTAGCAATGTTTAATAAGGAATCGTAGCAATGTTTAATAGGTAAGTGTAGACGTATAGAAATGTGTATAATATAGAATGTTCTAAGTTGGGTCACGAACCCGTGTCGCGTTGCAGTTGGGATCACCCGGACACGCCATCTAGCCAGAGGGCGTGGAGTGCCCACGGCTCCGACAGGGAGGAGCCAAGCCCTCCCCAGCGGTCCCCTGGAACTCCCTCGGCAGGTAAGGAGAGCGAGGCCAGGGCTCAGCAGCTGCTGAACCCCGAGGGTCGGTCGGGGGTGGTTCGTGGCGGGTCTTCCTCCTCCACGGCCTCCTACAGGACGGGGAACGAGTCCTACGCCACAGCCAAGACGCACCACTCCCCCACCATGGAGACGTTTCACTCCCCCGCTTCACCCACGTCTCCCCCGTCCCCCAGGAGCAGGACTGTGCCCTCTCCCGCCTCGCCCAAGATGGGGGTTCGAGTGTGTAAGACCCCACCCCAGCCGCTGGCCAAGGGAACCACAGAGCGTAGGGCGTCTCCAACCCCGTCCCCCAGGTGTGAGAGGGAGGGCCCTCGGGCCCCGAAAGACGCGGGCCCTCTGGCTTCGGGGCCCGCGAACCCCTGCCATGGGGACACACAGGTGAGCTGTCAGCCATTTCAAGACGCGCTTCGGGTACAGCAATAGTTTGGGAGGTCTGTGTCATCCCCTCCTCCACCATCTCTCTGTATCCGTCTCTGTATTCTTCTTGTAATCTCTAACAACCTAGTTATCACCCCCTTCGTGCCCGTGGCCAATCAGCGTGTAGCGTGACGCGCCTATGTGTTCTGAAATGTCCATTTCAGTGTGTTTGTGGCAACGGCTTCAGAGAGGCATGGCTGAAGAATAAGTTTGTGGGCGAGAATGGGAGGCACAGACAATCCCTTTTAGCTCGTTAATTGGGTCATTAAAGACGTAACGAGGGGATGATAAAGACGGAAGTAATGAGGGAATAGAATATATAGTCATGTTTACCGGATTAACTTCATTATAACACTTGTACTTAGGTTGTAGATGACTGGCCATACAGAACCATATGTTTGATATTAGAAATGTATGATTAAATAACTTTTAAGATAATATATTCTGTGGACTACATTATCAACATTTAAAGTGGATTTAATGATTATTGTTAATTTAGATCTAACGTTTAATTGTATTTATGTATGCTTAATGTCAATTTTGTTGTGGTCAATAAACTATTTATCTATCTTTGAGGTCTTGCTATTTTATGTAAGTTGAATTAGAGGATATATGACCAAGAGTTGATCATAATAGACTGCATGGCTAATTAGATTAATTAGCTTCATTAAGCATGACGGTATGAGTGAGTCGTAAAGGCATTGATGACAGATGGGGTAATTAATCACCAGCAAGTCTGGATTACTCGAGAGGTTGTTAAGTAGCTGTAGTTAGAGAGGAAGACTTAATTAGCTTGGCGTCTGTCTGTCTGTCTGTGTGTGTAACGTGCCAGTCTGGGGCCTGGGATGTGTGGGTGAGTAGACACATGACTATATTACGAGTGAGGGAGGGTTAAAAACACACTTGGGTCATGGTTTCCATTATAGAGTTCAATTGCCATAGATTCTTGCTTGATATAGATTCGCCTCTCAGATATAGAAATGGCCCAGACCAAAGTAGTTTTCAAGGCCAGCAGCCATAGATGAAACTATAAAAAAAAGGGGGGAATATATGGAGAAATGAGGAAAGGAAGAGATGTCTGTCTCTGAGGAACTGGAAAAAGGAAAAGAAACCTTCCTTTTAACAAGCATTTAGGTGGTAGGTGCAGGGAGGGGTAGAAAAGGGGGTGGTGTTGAGCGAGTTCCAAAGCTTATCGGTGTAGGGAAAGAAGCAGACGTAGCAACAGCTTCTCCAGCAGTGAGCAAGGGCGCCACACACATCCCCCAAAGGATAGAAGTCCCAAATGGTAATTCATGTCACACATTTGATCGCATTCTTCCACAAAGCTTGCATCGCAAATGGAGCTGAGGGAGAAAGCTTTCTACCCCCCTTGAAGCTTTCTGGACAGCTTGAGCGTAATGGAGAGGCCCTTTTCTTCTCCTCAGAGCCCCGCCCTGGAGCAAGGTGCCCCTAGTGGCTCGGGCCGCGGAGGTAGGAGCCCTGTGGCGAAGCCCCCAGCCATCAATGTGATCTCCGTGGGTGGGTCGCCACGTCGCATCCTACGTGAGTACCAGACCTCCTGCAGGAGGTAACCAGGGGCGTCAGGTAATGGAATGGTTACCACAGTTACCACAGTTACCACGTTTTCTATGAGGGTCCTGGTGTTACCCCGGAACCTTCTTGAAACTTCTGCAGGTCCAAGGCTGCGTGCGCTACACTCAGTTGCAGGGAAATGTGGACTGCCCAAGAGTGAGACATTCCTGAACCAGATCGTGGTTGTTGTGTTACAGCCTCGCCAAAAGGTGTGACCTCATGCAGGGGGAGTCCGGTAACACCTGGGAAGACGGATGTATCCAGTGTTACCGGACTCTGCTCATGTGCATCAGGTGTTACCGGACTCCTCCTGCTTGTGGTTGACTGTAGTGTCGTCCATGTGGCATCTTGTCAAAGGACATCACTCCAAAGGAATCCACCCTTTTCCTGCGACTGATTGGTGCGCACTCTTAGAACTGCACTGTGTACTGTACAGGACCACTGTGTACTGTACAGTACATGGATGACGTCAGAAGAGCGTGTACGAAGTTGATGATCGACGTTAAAGTTCGTGTGTGAGGAAGTGGGTTGTATATAATGGTCAGACGAAGGGCTGGGTTGAGGGCAGAATGTATGTATAGCATGTAACGAGGTTCCTCATTCTCCTTCTTCAGGAGAACAGCCGGGGGAGGAGTTCACCTCTGCGCCTTCCTTGCCTTACAAGGGCAAGCCTCTGTCACCTACGGACCTCAGCCATTGGTGAGTCTTGCCTGCCTTGACCCACACACACCCACACACACACCTGAGAATCGCTGGTGCTCAAGTCTGGTTCACCCCAGATGTGTACTTCGATGTCCAGAAACATTTTGATATTGTTTGCATATGTTTTCATTATGGCCTGAATTAATTCCTATAAGCTTTCAGTAATATGTAAATATGATTGTCATAGGTTTGCAGTTGTATCTGTCTATAGTGACCCTCTTTGTCACAGTCGTATGTCCGGGTTAGTCATATGTTTACCCCTTAATGCTCTTGGCCCTACATGTGTGCACCAGCTCTTGGGATGTGTGTGTGGTGTGTGTGTGTGTATGTATGTGTGTGTGTGTGTGTGTAGTTCCTTTCCACTTGCCCCATATATTCGTAACACCTCCCTCAAGGCATCTCTGTCAACCCAGCCCCACACTTTCTTCAGATCCTTAAATGTCCCATACAATTCATCAGTTTTCTCCCAGTGTTTCCCTCACACAATTCCACTCAGCAGACACCTGATCCACACACTACTCCTCTCGAGTCTCATGTCCAGTGTTTACCATCACACACACCTCACCACTCGCACCATACCTATACATGACTGACTTCCGCAATTTGCTTTTTTACCCCTCCTTGTCTCTATATAAGAGCACTCTACATCTAATTTTCCAATCCACCGTCACCATCTTGGGTTTTACAATCGACAGATAACGTAACATAATCATCTAACAATAGTATCACTCCATATCTTTGAGAAACTCCTGGAATCCTATCCATTCTAGCTGCTTTGCCACGCTTCGCCTTACGTGAGGTTTTCACCATCTCATCTCTTTTCACGCAGCCATTCACCAGGACTTGCATGCCACTTCCTCCCAAACACATCCCTTACGCCATCTAACATTTTCGACAGCCTTTTAGATTAATGACAAAGACAGAAGTAAAGTTACAAGATCTGTACATCAATGATTTGACAACAACGGTGTTATAGAAACATGGGGCTTCAGAGAAAATTGGAAATGTAGACTGTGGGAATACGTTTAAAAGACTGGACTTTGGACAGAAAGTTTGGGAGCTGAAACCCCGTGAATGTGTAAGTTCATCCCTTGTGTAATTAGGTGATTATGAAAACAGACAGACACAATGACAGAACGACAAAGACAATGCAAAAGACACAGACAGACTGACCCAAATACAACCCCCCACCTCTGCGCCACCTCTTTGAACCTCACGGTATCATGTCGCCTCAGGCTCAGGACTGGGGTTGAGCCTCAAGATGATGGACGTGAGAGGAAGGGCAGCGGTGGCGCTGGGGAGCCCCTGGGAACCACGCCCTTGGGGCCGGCGAGTGCAGACCCCCAGGATCCCTACAAGACTCACCTGGTGCCCCAGGGCAGGACCAGGGATGGCCAGAAAGGGCAAGACGAACCCACGACACTGAAGACCATCACCCCAGGGGACCTGGGATCTGCTGACAGAAGGAGGTTGGTGCTGGGGTGACCTGATGGAGGGTCAGTTGATGGTATCTTACATTCTATATAGATGGAGACGGGAGTGGAGGAGGGAGGGGGACATTTTGGAGGGAAGGAGGGAGGGAATGGACGGGGACATTTAGAAGGAGGGAGGGAGGGAGTGAAGGGGAACATTGGAACATTTAGGAGGGAGGGAGTGTAGGGAAACATTTAGGAGGGAGGGAGGGAGTGGAGGGGGACATATAGAAGGAGGGAGGGAGGGAGTGAAGGGGAACATTGGAACATTTAGGAGGGAGGGAGTGTAGGGAAACATTTAGGAGGGAGGGACTGGAGGGGAACATTTAGGAGGGAGGGAGGGAGTGCAGGGGGACATTTTGGAGGAGGGAGGGAGTGGAGGGGGACATTTTGGAGGAGGGAGGGAGTGGAGGGGGACATTTTGGAGGGAGGGATGGAGTGGAGGGGAACATTTTAGAGGGAATGGAGGGCGACATTTTGGAGGGAGGGATGGAGTGGAGGGGAACATTTTAGAGGAAGTGGATGGCGACATTTTGGAGGGAGAGGAGGAGGAGCCTGCAAATATAGCACGAGGGTGGAGGGTCTGGTGGTCAGTAGGGAGGGCTGGTGTGTCCTGGGTTCGTGGTGCTTAGTCGTGTTTTGTGTACGTTTGTATGTTGTTAGTCAGGTGTGGGCAGGGCTACAGGTGTGGGTGGAAGGTGTGGGCAGGGCTACAGGTGTGGGTGGAAGGTGTGGGCAGGGCTACAGGTGTGGCTTACGAGTGAGTGTGGTTGATGAGGGAGTGTGGTAGACGGGCTGTTTGATTGTAAGTGTGGATGTTAGTGTGGTTGTAAGTGTCTGTTAAAGTGGATGTAAGTGTGGTTGTTAGTGTGGATGTAAGTGTGGTTGTAAGTGTGGCCCACAGAGTGTCATGCAGTTGTTTGGTCCACAGATATTCCGGTGTAACCAGCGTACACTGTACCCCGCTGGGTGAAGGTCAACCATGCAACCCACTCACCCTTAACTTTGAGAACGTGTCGGCACGTGGCTCTGAGGTCAGGTCAGTACAGGTCACGGTGAGGGTCAAGCTCTGAGGTCAGGTTAGTACAGGTCACGATGATGGTCAAGCTCTGAGGTCAGTAGAGGTCATCATGGTGAGGGTCAAGCTCTGAGGTCAGGTCAGTAGAGGTCATCATGGTGAGGGTCAAGCTCTGAGGTCAGGTCAGTAGAGGTCATCATGGGAGGGTCAAGCTCTGAGGTCAGTAGAGGTCATCATGGTGAGGGTCAAGCTCTGAGGTCAGGTCAGTAGAGGTGGTCAGGATGAGGGTCAAGCTCTGAGGTCAGGTCAGTAGAGGTCATCATGGTGAGGGTCAAGCTCTGAGGTCAGGTCAGTAGAGGTCATCATGGGAGGGTCAAGCTCTGAGGTCAGGTCAGTACAGGTCACGGTGAGGGTCAAGCTCTGAGGTCAGTAGAGGTCATCATGGTGAGGAGTCAAGCTCTGAGGTCAGGTCAGTAGAGGTCATCATGGTGAGGGTCAAGCTCTGAGGTCAGGTCAGTAGAGGTCATCATGGGAGGGTCAAGCTCTGAGGTCAGGTCAGTAGAGGTCATCATGGGAGGGTCAAGCTCTGAGGTCAGGTCAGTAGAGGTCACGGTAAGGGGCAAGCTCTGAGGTCAGGTCAGTACAGGTCACGGTGATGGTCAAGCTCTGAGGTCAGGTCAGTGGAGGTCACGGTGAGGGTCAAGCTCTGAGGTCAGGTCAGTAGAGGTCACGGTGATGGTCAAGCTCTGAGGTCAGGTCAGTAGAGGTCACGGTGAGGGTCAAGCTCTGAGGTCAGGTCAGTAGAGGTCACGGTGATGGTCAAGCTCTGAGGTCAGGTCAGTAGAGGTCACGGTGAGGGTCAAGCTCTGAGGTCAGGTCAGTAGAGGTCACGGTGAGGGTCAAGCTATGAGGTCAGGTCAGTACAGGTCACGGTGAGGGTCATGCTCTGAGGTCAGGTCAGTACAGGTCACGGTGAGGGTCAGGTCAGTAGAGGTCATGGTGATGGTCAAGCTCTGAGGTCAGGTCAGTAGAGGTCATCATGGTGAGGGTCAAGCTCTGAGGTCAGGTCAGTAGAGGTCATCATGGTGAGGGTCAAGCTCTGAGGTCAGGTCAGTAGAGGTCACGATGAGGGTCAAGCTCTGAGGTCAGGTCAGTAGAGGTCACGGTGAGGGTCAAGCTCTGAGGTCAGGTCAGTAGAGGTCACGGTGAGGGTCAAGCTCTGAGGTCAGGTCAGTAGAGGTGGTCAGGATGAGGGTCAAGCTCTGAGGTCAGGTCAGTAGAGGTCATGATGAGGGTCAAGCTCTGAGGTCAGGTCAGTAGAGGTCATCATGGGAGGGTCAAGCTCTGAGGTCAGGTCAGTAGAGGTCACGGTGAGGGTCAAGCTCTGAGGTCAGGTCAGTAGAGGTCATCATGGTGAGGGTCAGGCTCTGAGGTCAGGTCATGCCAGGTCATCAACAGATAATACAAGTACTGTTGGTCATAGAAAATGATTTTGATATTAGTGTAGTTGAAGAAGGAATATTACAATGATATAATGAGAGCCAGGCATGATGTATGATTAATGATAATCATTCTTCCTTCTCCCCAGGGATGATGTATGATTAATGATAATCATTCTTCCTTCTCCCCAGGGATGATGTATGATTAATGATAATCATTCTTCCTTCTCCCCAGGGATGATGTATGATTAATGATAATCATTCTTCCTTCTCCCCAGGCATGATGTATGATAAATGATAATCATTCTTCCTTCTCCCCAGGGATGATGTATGATTAATGATAATCATTCTTCCTTCTCCCCAGGGATGATGTATGATTAATGATAATCATTCTTCCCTCTCCCCAGGGGTGATGTATGATTAATGATAATCATTCTTCCTTCTCCCCAGGGATGATGTATGATTAATGATAATCATTCTTCCCTCTCCCCAGGGGTGATGTATGATTAATGATAATCATTCTTCCCTCTCCCCAGGGGTGATGTATGATTAATGATAATCATTCTTCCTTCTCCCCAGGGATGATGTATGATTAATGATAATCATTCTTCCTTCTCCCCAGGGATGATGTATGATTAATGATAATCATTCTTCCCTCTCCCCAGGGATGATGTATGATTAATGATAATCATTCTTCCTTCTCCCCAGGGATGATGTATGATTAATGATAATCATTCTTCCTTCTCCCCAGGCATGATGTATGATTAATGATAATCATTCTTCCCTCTCCCCAGGGGTGATGTATGATTAATGATAATCATTCTTCCTTCTCCCCAGGGATGATGTATGATTAATGATAATCATTCTTCCCTCTCCCCAGGGGTGATGTATGATTAATGATAATCATTCTTCCCTCTCCCCAGGGGTGATGTATGATTAATGATAATCATTCTTCCTCTCCCCAGGGATGATGTATGATTAATGATAATCATTCTTCCCTCTCCCCAGGCATGATGTATGATTAATGATAATCATTCTTCCCTTCTCCCCAGGGATGATGTATGATTAATGATAATCATTCTTCCTTCTCCCCAGGCATGATGTATGATTAATGATAATCATTCTTCCTTCTCCCCAGGCATGATGTATGATAATGATAATCATTCTTCCCTCTCCCAGGGATGATGTATGATTAATGATAATCATTCTTCCTTCTCCCCCAGGGGTGATGTATGATTAATGATAATCATTCTTCCCTCTCCCCAGGCATGATGTATGATTAATGATAATCATTCTTCCTCTCCCAGGCATGATGTATGATTAATGATAATCATCTTCCCTCTCCCAGGGGTGATGTATGATTAATGATAATCATTCTCCCTCTCCCCAGGGATGATGTATGATTAATGATAATCATTCTTCCCTCTCCCCAGGGATGATGTATGATTAATGATAATCATTCTTCCCTCTCCCCAGGCATGATGTATGATTAATGATAATCATTCTTCCCTCTCCCCAGGCATGATGTATGATTAATGATAATCATTCTTCCCTCTCCCCAGGGATGATGTATGATTAATGATAATCATTCTTCCTTCTCCCCAGGGCATGATGTATGATTAATGATAATCATTCTTCCCTCTCCCCAGGGATGATGTATGATTAATGATAATCATTCTTCCCTCTCCCCAGGGATGATGTATGATTAATGATAATCATTCTTCCTTCTCCCCAGGCATGATGTATGATTAATGATAATCATTCTTCCTTCTCCCCAGGCATGATGTATGATTAATGATAATCATTCTTCCCTCTCCCCAGGGGTGATGTATGATTAATGATAATCATTCTTCCTTCTCCCCAGGCATGATGTATGATTAATGATAATCATTCTTCCTTCTCCCCAGGCATGATGTATGATTAATGATAATCATTCTTCCCTCTCCCCAGGGATGATGTATGATTAATGATAATCATTCTTCCTTCTCCCCAGGGGTGATGTATGATTAATGATAATCATTCTTCCTTCTCCCCAGGGGTGATGTATGATTAATGGTAATCATTCTTCCCTCTCCCCAGGGGTGATGTATGGTTAATGATAATCATTCTTCCCTCTCCCCAGGGATGATGTATGATTAATGATAATCATTCTTTTCCCCAGGGATGATGTATGATTAATGATAATCATTCTTCCCTCTCCCCAGGGATGATGTATGATTAATGATAATCATTCTTCCCTCTCCCCAGGGGTGATGTATGGTTAATGATAATCATTCTTCCCTCTCCCCAGGGGTGATGTATGATTAATGGTAATCATTCTTCCCTCTCCCCAGGCATGATGTATGGTTAATGATAATCATTCTTCCCTCTCCCCAGGGGTGATGTATGATTAATGATAATTATTCTTTTCCCCAGGGATGATGTATGATTAATGATAATCATTCTTTCCTCTCCCCAAGGATGATGTATGATTAATGATAATCATTCTTCCCTCCCCAGGCATGATGTATGATTAATGATAATCATTCTTTCCTCTCCCCAGGGGTGATGTATGATTAATGATAATCATTCTTCCTTCTCCCCAGGCATGATGTATGATTAATAACACTGTATAACTTTTCATGGGGGCGTGGTGTTGCTGTGGGCGTGGTGGCGCTGCTGTGGGCGTGGTGGTGGTGGTGCTGTGGGCGTGGTGCTGATGCTGTGGGCGTGGTGATGGTGCTGGGGGCGTGGTGGTGGTGATGGTGCTGTGGGCGTGGTGCTGGTGCTGTGGGCGTGGTGATGGTGCTGGGGGCGTGGTGCTGTGGGCGTGGTGGTGGTGCTGTGGGCGTGGTGGTGGTGGTGCTGGGGGCGTGGTGGTGGTGCTGTGGGCGTGGTGGTGGTTGTGCTGTGGGCGTGGTGGTGGTGGTGCTGGGGGCGTGGTGCTGGGGTGTTGACCCCCAGTAGCCAGATATTTCGTGAGGCCCTGGGCAGTACAACCTACCCCCCAGATGAGACAGGCGCCACCCGTTACAAGCTAAACACCCCAACACTCTCCCCATCCCCAGGTATGCTCCCCAACCTTCCCCAGGTATGCTCCCCAACCTTCCCCAGGTATGCTCCCCAACCTTCCCCAGGTATGCTCCCCAACCTTCCCCAGGTATGCTCCCCAACCTTCCCCAGGTATGCTCCCCAGCCTTCCCCAGGTATGCTCCCCAACCTTCCCCAGGTATGCTCCCCAACCTTCCCCAGGTATGCTCCCCAACCTTCCCCAGGTATGCTCCCCAACCTTCCCCAGGTATGCTCCCCAACCTTCCCCAGGTATGCTCCCCAGCCTTCCCCAGGTATGCTCCCCAACCTTCCCCAGGTATGCTCCCCAACCTTCCCCAGGTATGCTCCCCAGCCTTCCCCAGGTATGCTCCCCAGCCTTCCCCAGGTATGCTCCCCAGCCTTCCCCAGGTATGCTCCCCAACCTTCCCCAGGTATGCTCCCCAGCCTTCCCCAGGTATGCTCCCCAGCCTTCCCCAGGTATGCTCCCCAGCCTTCCCCAGGTATGCTCCCCAACCTTCCCCAGGTATGCTCCCCAGCCTTCCCCAGGTATGCTCCCCAGCCTTCCCCAGGTATGCTCCCCAGCCTTCCCCAGGTATGCTCCCCAGCCTTCCCCAGGTATGCTCCCCAACCTTCCCCAGGTATGCTCCCAACCTTCCCCAGGTATGCTCCCCAGCCTTCCCCAGGTATGCTCCCCAACCTTCCCCAGGTATGCTCCCCAACCTTCCCCAGGTATGCTCCCCAGCCTTCCCCAGGTATGCTCCCCAGCCTTCCCCAGGTATGCTCCCCAGCCTTCCCCAGGTATGCTCCCCAACCTTCCCCAGGTATGCTCCCCAGCCTTCCCCAGGTATGCTCCCCAGCCTTCCCCAGGTATGCTCCCCAGCCTTCCCCAGGTATGCTCCCCAGCCTTCCCCAGGTATGCTCCCCAGCCTTCCCCAGGTATGCTCCCCAGCCTTCCCCAGGTATGCTCCCCAGCCTTCCCCAGGTATGCTCCCCAGCCTTCCCCAGGTATGCTCCCCAGCCTTCCCCAGGTATGCTCCCCAACCTTCCCCAGGTATGCTCCCAACCTTCCCCAGGTATGCTCCCCAACCTTCCCCAGGTATGCTCCCTACCTTCCCCAGGTATGCTCCCCAACCTTCCCCAGGTATGCTCCCAACCTTCCCCAGGTATGCTCCCCAGCCTTCCCCAGGTATGCTCCCCAACCTTCCCCAGGTATGGTCCTCAACCTTCCCCAGGTATGCTCCCCAGCCTTCCCCAGGTATGCTCCCCAACCTTCCCCAGGTATGCTCCCCAACCTTCCCCAGGTATGCTCCCCAGCCTTCCCCAGGTATGCTCCCCAGCCTTCCCCAGGTATGGTCCTCAACCTTCCCCAGGTATGCTCCCCAACCTTCCCCAGGTATGCTCCCCAACCTTCCCCAGGTATGCTCCCCAACCTTCCCCAGGTATGCTCCCCAACCTTCCCCAGGTATGCTCCCCAACCTTCCCCAGGTATGGTCCCCAACCTTCCCCAGGTATGCTCCCCAACCTTCCCCAGGTATGCTCCCCAACCTTCCCCAGGTATGCTCCCCAACCTTCCCCAGGTATGCTCCCCAACCTTCCCCAGGTATGCTCCCCAACCTTCCCCAGGTATGGTCCTCAACCTTCCCCAGGTATGCTCCCCAGCCTTCCCCAGGTATGCTCCCCAGCCTTCCCCAGGTATGCTCCCCAGCCTTCCCCAGGTATGGTCCTCAACCTTCCCCAGGTATGCTCCCCAGCCTTCCCCAGGTATGGTCCTCAACCTTCCCCAGGTATGCTCCCCAGCCTTCCCCAGGTATGCTCCCCAGCCTTCCCCAGGTATGGTCCTCAACCTTCCCCAGGTATGCTCCCCAGCCTTCCCCAGGTATGGTCCTCAACCTTCCCCAGGTATGCTCCCCAACCTTCCCCAGGTATGCTCCCCAGCCTTCCCCAGGTATGGTCCTCAACCTTCCCCAGGTATGCTCCCCAGCCTTCCCCAGGTATGCTCCCCAACCTTCCCCAGGTATGCTCCCCAACCTTCCCCAGGTATGCTCCCCAACCTTCCCCAGGTATGGTCCCCAACCTTCCCCAGGTATGCTCCCCAGCCTTCCCCAGGTATGCTCCCCAGCCTTCCCCAGGTATGCTCCCCAACCTTCCCCAGGTATGCTCCCCAGCCTTCCCCAGGTATGGTCCTCAACCTTCCCCAGGTATGCTCCCCAGCCTTCCCCAGGTATGCTCCCCAACCTTCCCCAGGTATGCTCCCCAGCCTTCCCCAGGTATGCTCCCCAGCCTTCCCCAGGTATGCTCCCCAGCCTTCCCCAGGTATGGTCCTCAACCTTCCCCAGGTATGCTCCCCAGCCTTCCCCAGGTATGGTCCTCAACCTTCCCCAGGTATGCTCCCCAACCTTCCCCAGGTATGGTCCTCAACCTTCCCCAGGTATGCTCCCCAGCCTTCCCCAGGTATGGTCCTCAACCTTCCCCAGGTATGCTCCCCAACCTTCCCCAGGTATGCTCCCCAGCCTTCCCCAGGTATGCTCCCCAGCCTTCCCCAGGTATGCTCCCCAGCCTTCCCCAGGTATGGTCCTCAACCTTCCCCAGGTATGCTCCCCAGCCTTCCCCAGGTATGGTCCTCAACCTTCCCCAGGTATGCTCCCCAGCCTTCCCCAGGTATGCTCCCCAACCTTCCCCAGGTATGCTCCCCAGCCTTCCCCAGGTATGGTCCTCAACCTTCCCCAGGTATGCTCCCCAGCCTTCCCCAGGTATGCTCCCCAACCTTCCCCAGGTATGCTCCCCAGCCTTCCCCAGGTATGGTCCTCAACCTTCCCCAGGTATGCTCCCCAGCCTTCCCCAGGTATGCTCCCCAACCTTCCCCAGGTATGCTCCCCAACCTTCCCCAGGTATGGTCCTCAACCTTCCCCAGGTATGCTCCCCAGCCTTCCCCAGGTATGCTCCCCAGCCTTCCCCAGGTATGCTCCCCAGCCTTCCCCAGGTATGGTCCTCAACCTTCCCCAGGTATGCTCCCCAGCCTTCCCCAGGTATGGTCCTCAACCTTCCCCAGGTATGCTCCCCAGCCTTCCCCAGGTATGGTCCTCAACCTTCCCCAGGTATGCTCCCCAGCCTTCCCCAGGTATGCTCCCCAACCTTCCCCAGGTATGCTCCCCAGCCTTCCCCAGGTATGGTCCTCAACCTTCCCCAGGTATGCTCCCCAGCCTTCCCCAGGTATGGTCCCCAACCTTCCCCAGGTATGCTCCCCAGCCTTCCCCAGGTATGCTCCCCAGCCTTCCCCAGGTATGCTCCCCAGCCTTCCCCAGGTATGGTCCTCAACCTTCCCCAGGTATGCTCCCCAGCCTTCCCCAGGTATGGTCCTCAACCTTCCCCAGGTATGCTCCCCAACCTTCTCTCTCTCTCTCTCTCTCTCTCTCTCTCTCTCTCTCTCTCTCTGGGGGGAGATCACTTTATCTTCACTATGCTGTAGTGAAGATACATCATAGTTAAGATCCAGCATAGTTAAGATACATTATAGTTAAGATACAACTTAGTTAAGATACAGCATAGTTAAGATACAGCATAGTTAAGATACAGCATAGTTGAAGATACAGCATAGTGAAGATACGTTGGACCTGACCCGTGACAGTGTATAGGTCATTCATGTGTTGACCAAATAGTTAAGATACTGTGTGTGTGTGTGTGTGTGTGTGTGTGTGGGGCAAGCCTTGGGATGTGTTTGGGACGGTGTGTGTGTGTGTGTGTGTGTGTGTGGGGCAAGCCTTGGGATGTGTTTGGGACGGTGTGTGTGTGTGTGTGTGTGTGTGTGTGACAAGCCTTGGGATGTGTTTGGGACGATGTGTGTGTGTGTGTGTGTGTGTGTGTGTGTGTGTGGGACAAGCCTTGGGATGTGTTTGGGACGGTGTGTGTGTGTGTGTGTGTGTGTGTGTGTGTGGGGCAAGCCTTGGGATGTGTTTGGGACTGTGTGTGTGTGTGTGTGTGTGTGTGTGTGTGTGTGTGTGTGTGTGACAAGCCTTGGGATGTGTTTGGGACGGTGTGTGTGTGTGTGTGTGTGTGTGTGTGTGACAAGCCTTGGGATGTGTTTGGGACGGTGTGTGTGTGTGTGTGTGTGTGTGTGTGTGTGGGGCAAGCCTTGGGATGTGTTTGGGACGGTGTGTGTGTGTGTGTGTGTGTGTGTGTGTGTGACAAGCCTTGGGATGTGTTTGGGACGGTGTGTGTGTGTGTGTGTGTGTGTGTGTGTGTGTGTGTGTGTGTGTGTGTGTGTGTGGGACAAGCCTTGGGATGTGTTTGGGACGGTGTGTGTGTGTGTGTGTGTGTGTGTGTGTGTGTGTGTGTGTGTGTGGGGCAAGCCTTGGGATGTGTTTGGGACGGTGTGTGTGTGTGTGTGTGTGTGTGTGTGTGTGTGACAAGCCTTGGGATGTGTTTGGGACGATGTGTGTGTGTGTGTGTGTGTGTGTGTGTGTGTGTGTGTGTGGGACAAGCCTTGGGATGTGTTTGGGACGGTGTGTGTGTGTGTGTGTGTGTGTGTGTGTGTGTGTGTGGGGCAAGCCTTGGGATGTGTTTGGGACGGTGTGTGTGTGTGTGTGTGTGTGTGTGTGTGTGTGTGACAAGCCTTGGGATGTGTTTGGGACGGTGTGTGTGTGTGTGTGTGTGTGTGTGTGTGTGTGTGTGTGTGTGTGTGTGTGTGACAAGCCTTGGGATGTGTTTGGGACGGTGTGTGTGTGTGTGTGTGTGTGTGTGTGTGTGTGTGTGTGTGTGTGTGTGTGACAAGCCTTGGGATGTGTTTGGGACGGTGTGTGTGTGTGTGTGTGTGTGTGTGGGACAAGCCTTGGGATGTGTTTGGGACGGTGTGTGTGTGTGTGTGTGGGGCAAGCCTTAGGATGAGGTTATACACCATGGTTGTAACCATAGATGTATGCCATGCAAAAACTCGTGGTTGTAGGTGCCAATGCTCGTGGTTGTAGGTGCGAATGCTCGTGGTTGTGGGTGCGAATGCTCGTGGTTGTAGGTGCCATTGCTCGTGGTTGTAGGTGCGAATGCTCGTGGTTGTAGGTGCCAATGCTCGTGGTTGTAAGTGCTAGTGCTCGTGGTTGAAAGTGCTAGTGCTCGTGGTTGTAAGTGCCAATGCTCGTGGTTGTAAGTGCCAATGCTCGTGGTTGTAAGTGCCAATGCTCGTGGTTGTAAGTGCTAGTGCTCGTGGTTGTAAGTGCCAATGCTCGTGGTTGTAAGTGCCAATGCTCGTGGTTGTAAGTGCCAATGCTCGTGGTTGTAGGTGCCAATGCTCGTGGTTGTAAGTGCCAATGCTCGTGGTTGTAGGTGCCAATGCTCGTGGTTGTAGGTGCCAATGCTCGTGGTTGTAAGTACCAATGCTCGTGGTTGTAAGTGCCAATGCTCGTGGTTGTAAGTGCCAATGCTCGTGGTTGTAGGTGCCAATGCTCGTGGTTGTAGGTGCCAATGCTCGTGGTTGTAGGTGCCACTGCTCGTGGTTGTAAGTGCCAATGCTCGTGGTTGTAAGTGCTAGTGCTCGTGGTTGTAAGTGCTAGTGCTCGTGGTTGTAAGTGCCAATGCTCGTGGTTGTAGGTGCCAATGCTCGTGGTTGTAAGTGCCAATGCTCGTGGTTGTAAGTGCCAGTGCTCGTGGTTGTAAGTGCCAATGCTCGTGGTTGTAGGTGCCAGTGCTCGTGGTTGTAGGTGCCAATGCTCGTGGTTGTAGGTGCCAGTGCTCGTGGTTGTAGGTGCCAATGCTCGTGGTTGTAAGTGCCAATGCTCGTGGTTGTAAGTGCCAATGCTCGTGGTTGTAAGTGCCAATGCTCGTGGTTGTAAGTGCTAGTGCTCGTGGTTGTAGGTACCAATGCTCGTGGTTGTAAGTGCTAGTGCTCATGGTTGTAAGTGCCAATGCTCGTGGTTGTAGGTGCCAGTGCTCGTGGTTGTAAGTGCCAATGCTCGTGGTTGTAAGTGCTAGTGCTCGTGGTTGTAGGTACCAATGCTCGTGGTTGTAAGTGCTAGTGCTCGTGGTTGTAAGTGCCAATGCTCGTGGTTGTAAGTGCTAGTGCTCGTGGTTGTAGGTACCAATGCTCATGGTTGTAAGTGCTAGTGCTCGTGGTTGTAAGTGCCAATGCTCGTGGTTGTAGGTGCCAGTGCTCGTGGTTGTAAGTGCCAATGCTCGTGGTTGTAAGTGCTAGTGCTCGTGGTTGTAGGTACCAATGCTCGTGGTTGTAAGTGCTAGTGCTCGTGGTTGTAAGTGCCAATGCTCGTGGTTGTAGGTGCCAGTGCTCGTGGTTGTAAGTGCCAATGCTCGTGGTTGTAAGTGCTAGTGCTCGTGGTTGTAGGTACCAATGCTCGTGGTTGTAAGTGCTAGTGCTCGTGGTTGTAGGTGCCAATGCTCGTGGTTGTAGGGGCCAGTGCTCGTGGTTGTAGGTGCCAATGCTCGTGGTTGTAAGTGCCAGTGCTCGTGGTTGTAGGTGCCAGTGCTCGTGGTTGTAGAGGCTTTGCCTTGCAGGTGGGGGGGGTGTGTCGTCCCCCCAGGTGTTCTGGGGTCGTAGGCCTACCGTCTCCGGCAGCAAGACGCTCTACGAAAAGTCGCTGGATAAGCAGGGACGCCTGGGATGGTGCCTGGTGGTGACTGGGGTCCTTCTCATCATCACCTCAGCCATCACCATACTGGTTGTTGAAGGTTCGTAACACTTGGCCAGTGTAGTAGAGTGTTGTGGGTGTAGTGTGTTGTGGGTGTAGAGTGTTGTGGGTGTAGTGTGTTGTGGGTGTAGTGTGTTGTGGGTGTAGTGTGTTGTGGGTGTAGAGTGTTGTGGGTGTAGAGTGTTGTGGGTGTAGTGTTGTGGGTGTAGAGTGTTGTGGGTGTAGTGTGTTGTGGGTGTAGTGTGTTGTGGGTGTAGTGTGTTGTGGGTGTAGTGTGTTGTGGGTGTAGAGTGTTGTGGGTGTAAAGTGTTGTGGGTGTAGTGTGTTGTGGGTGTAGTGTGTTGTGGGTGTAGTGTGTTGTGGGTGTAGTGTGTTGTGGGTGTAGTGTGTTGTGGGTGTAGAGTGTTGTGGGTGTAGTGTGTTGTGTTGTGGGTGTAGAGTGTTGTGGGTGTAGTGTGTTGTGGGTGTAGAGTGTTGTGGGTGTAGTGTGTTGTGGGTGTAGAGTGTTGTGGGTGTAGAGTGTTGTGGGTGTAGTGTTGTGGGTGTAGAGTGTTGTGGGTGTAGTGTGTTGTGGGTGTAGTGTGTTGTGGGTGTAGTGTGTTGTGGGTGTAGTGTGTTGTGGGTGTAGAGTGTTGTGGGTGTAAAGTGTTGTGGGTGTAGTGTTGTGGGTGTAGTGTGTTGTGGGTGTAGTGTGTTGTGGGTGTAGTGTGTTGTGGGTGTAGTGTGTTGTGGGTGTAGAGTGTTGTGGGTGTAGTGTGTTGTGTTGTGGGTGTAGAGTGTTGTGGGTGTAGTGTGTTGTGAGTGTAGAGTGTTGTGAGTGTAGAGTGTTGTGGGTGTAGTGTGTTGTGGGTGTAGAGTGTTGTGGGTGTAGTGTGTTGTGGGTGTAGTGTGTTGTGGGTGTAGAGTGTTGTGGGTGTAGTGTGTTGTGGGTGTAGTGTGTTGTGGGTGTAGTGTGTTGTGGGTGTAGAGTGTTGTGGGTGTAGTGTGTTGTGGGTGTAGTGTGTTGTGGGTGTAGTGTGTTGTGGGTGTAGAGTGTTGTGGGTGTAGTGTGTTGTGGGTGTAGTGTGTTGTGGGTGTAGAGTGTTGTGGGTGTAGAGTGTTGTGGGTGTAGTGTGTTGTGGGTGTAGTGTGTTGTGGGTGTAGAGTGTTGTGGGTGTAGTGTGTTGTGGGGGGTGTAGTGTTGTGGGTATGATTACGAATATCGAGTTGTATTGAGAATGAGTTGAGAATATTATGATGAGGGTTTATGAGAATATTATAATGAAGGCTTGAGAATATTACAATGAAGCCTTGTGAGAATATTTTGATTAAGGCTTGTGAGAATATTATAATGAAGGCTTGTGAGAATATTATAATGAAGGCTTGTGAGAATATTATAATGAAGGCTTGTGAGAATATTATAATGAAGGCTTGTGAGAATATTATAATGAAGGCTTGTGAGAATATTATAATGAAGGCTTGTGAGAATATTATAATGAAGGCTTGTGAGAATATTATAATGAAGGCTTGTGAGAATATTATAATGAAGGCTTGTGAGAATATTATAATGAAGGCTTGTGAGAATATCACAAATCTTGATGAGAATATCTTAAATCTTCATACGAATATCACAACTCTTGTTACGAATATGGCAAATCTAAGACGAGGTGTTTAGAGTGGAGATCCTCTCCTTAGAATACTGCTATACCAAGGACTTGACTGTTGCACGGACAGGGTCCTACCCTGGCGAAGGGCCTGTCGAAGGGCCTGACGAAGGGCCTGACTGTTGCAAGGACAGGGTCCTACCCTGGCGAAGGGCCTGGCGAAGGGCCTGGCGAAGGGCCTGTCGAAGGGCCTGACGAAGGGCCTGACGAAGGGCCTGTCGAAGGGCCTGGCGAAGGGCCTGACTTGCAAGGACAGGGTCCTACCCTGGCGAAGGGCCTGACTGTTGCAAGGACAGGGTCCTACCCTGGCGAAGGGCCTGGCGAAGGGCCTGTCGAAGGGCCTGGCGAAGGGCATGTCGAAGGGTCTGGCGAAGGGCCTGTCGAATCCAGGAGTAAAAAACCTTTTTCATTTTTTCCCTCCTGCAGTACCAGCACACAGGGGCGGCCTCTTGCTGGACGACCCCGTCAGCCAACCTCTCCAAGGGCTCTTCCAGGACGACCTTACAAGTATGTGAAACATTTCCTTTTTCCTTTTTCATAACTGGAGAAACAAAAATGTCGTTCATCTGCTTTTTAATCGTAAAACATTTCACATGCCATTCGCTTTAGATTTTGATCTTCGTTGTTCTATTATTGAAGAACAAGAACGGGTGGCTTTGGGAGAACATAATGTTGTTCTTTTACGTTTTCTTTCACGACCCACAGAATTTATTTTGATTCCCAGCGAAGCGCCAGACACGACAGCTGTGCCAGACACCCAGGGTTCGACCCTTAGTAGAAGCGACTTCGTCAGCAGTACTGATGGAGAAGTCCTCATATCCGAACCATCCCGCTTTGAAGCTGCTTCGGTTCCTGTTTCGGTGGCTTCGGACCTCGTCATGGGGGGTTCGGCTTCGAGTTCTGAAGATTTGACCACCACAGAATCGTCCATTCCACATCCAGAGGGTTCACCACTCACTGTCCACGAACCATCAGGGTTCGATGCCTCGCTCATAACCACGAAAGGTTCAGTCTCGAACCCCGAGTCTTCGCATGCTCCAAGGAGTTCGACTCGTGAACAGGAGGGTTCGACCCCTGAGCCTGGAATACGAGCTATTGGTGTGCATGACTCGATCACTGATGCCAAGAACAATCTATCCACAGAACTCGACGTTGTGGTCCCTCCCTCCGCGGGTTCGAACCCCGGCCCCGTGCCCTCGACTGAAGCCTCCATGGCTGGCTCCGAAGCCTCGTTCACCACCACTGAGGCTTCGAATGGCCATGTTGGTTTCGGTCAGATGTTACAAGCCATGATTTATGACATCATGAAGCCCAGTGAAGTCACCTCCAGTCCAAGGCCTTCGAATCCCGTTCCCTCGACGGTGACCCCCGGTATGGAGTCCGTGACCCCAGCGTCCGTGGACACCGCGAGTCCTACGACGCCCCTGGTGGAAGATGACCCCGAAGCTTCGACTCTTGTGGCTCCCGAAGCACCTGGTGACGTCGCCAGGGAAGGAGGGTTCACTGAAGAACTGCTTCGAAGCTTCGATCGCTTCAGTGATGCTTCGTCTCGAGTGCCACACACTGTTCCTCATGCGCCTCTCTTGATGGAGTCGTCTGCTGCCTCTCCGACGGATTCTGTTGCCTCTCCGACGGAGTCTGCTGCCTCTCAGAAGGGTTCTGTTGCCTCTCAGAAGGATTCTGTTGCCCTTGTGATAGATTCTGTTGCCTCCACGACGGATTCTGTTGCCTCCACGACGGATTCTGTTACCTCCACGACGGATTCTGCTGCTCTCCTTTCCACTGATTCTGCTGCCCCTGTGAGGGATTCTGCTGCCTCTCCGACCGATTCTGCTGCCCCTGTGACGGATTCAGGTCTTCCATCGGTCGAATCTGTTGCCCCAAGGGAACCTGACGGCCTCACAGGAGAGTCTGTTGCTCACGCCACGTCTCTTTCCTCAACAGAATTCTTTACCCGACCAATACCATCTGATTCTTCGCTCCTTCGGGATAAGCTTACGTCTGTGTCGCACCCCGGTGGCCACACTGCTGACCTGTCTGTGTCGCACCCCGGTGGCCACACTGCTGACCTTACGTCTGTGTCGCACCCCGGTGGCCACACTGCTGACCTGACGTCTGTGTCGCACCCCGATGGCCACATTGCTGACCTTACGTCTGTGTCGCACCCCGGTGGCCACACTGCTGACCTCACGTCTGTGTCGCACCCCGGTGGCCACACTGCCTCTCCTGCTGGCCTTACGTCTGTGTCGCACCCCGGTGGCCACACTGCTGACCTGACGTCTGTGTCGCACCCCGGTGGCCACACTGCTGACCTCACGTCTGTGTCGCACCCCGGTGGCCACACTGCTGACCTTACGTCTGCACGTAAGGTCAAGTATGGTGACCTACTCGCGGCTTTCATGAACATGACGAGTGTTGACACAACGACGACACACGACCCACCACCTCCACCTGCTGCTGGATCACTGGGTCAGTCGTCACCTGGTGAGGACCCAGGGTCGTCCTCGTCTTCCTCGTCAGATAACAAGGACCCAGGGTCGTCCTCGTCAGCACACACGTCAGATAACAAGGACCCAGGGTCTTCCTCGTCAGATAACAAGGCCCCAGGGTCGTCCTCGTCAGCACACACGTCAGATAACAAGGACCCAGGGTCTTCCTCGTCAGATAACAAGGCCCCAGGGTCGTCCTCGTCAGCACACACGTCAGATAACAAGGACCCAGGGTCTTCGTCGTCATCAGCACACACGTCAGATAACAAGGACCCAGGGTCTTCGTCGTCGTCACCATCCACGTCAGATAACAAGGAACCAGGGTCGTCCTCGTCGTCCTCGTCAGATAACAAGGACCCAGGGTCTTCGTCGTCGTCAGCACCACACACGTCAGATAACAAGGACCCAGGGTCTTCGTCGTCGTCAGCACCACACACGTCAGATAACAAGGACCCAGGGTCTTCGTCGTCGTCAGCACCACACACGTCAGATAACAAGGACCCAGGGTCTTCGTCGTCGTCAGCACACACGTCAGATAACAAGGACCCAGGGTCTTCCTCGTCAGCACCCACGTCAGATAACAAGGACCCAGGGTCTTCGTCGTCGTCAGCACCACACACGTCAGATAACAAGGCCCCAGGGTCTTCGTCGTCGTCAGCACCACACACGTCAGAGAAACACATAGAGATGATGCTCTCTCGTCCCGACTATCTTAAACCAAGACGAAGGTAGAGTGAATAATGAAAGGACATTATTCACCTGAGTGAAGGAATAATAAACATTTATTACCTTTACACTTTAATCTACTTTAGATATAACTCACTTAGAAAGTAGGGAGATGCGGTAGATATTCACTTAATGTTTACTTAGATTAATGTTAGCTTCATAAGCAAAACATTAATGTTAATTTGTGGTTAGAGAAAACACGTTCGTGGGGTATAAGGCCTTTTACTGGCCATGGACATTTAATGCCTTTTATTTTATCCATTTTTGATTGTAAATAGATAATGTAAATGATATGGTGTTGTTTAATGCATATAATAATCTTTTTTTAAGTAATTAAAGATGACTGTAAGAGTAATTAAGTAATTAAAGATGACTGTAAGAGTAATTAAGTAATTAAAGATGACTGTAAGAGTAATTAAGTAATTAAAGATGACTGTAAGAGTAATTAAGTAATTAAAGATGACTGTAAGAGTAATTAAGTAATTAAAGATGACTGTAAGAGTTGGTATCTATGTAATATAAACTTTCTCAGATCAAAGAATTATTTAATTTTTTTTTTGTCTGTAGCCTTCATCAGGAGCCCAGCTGCACGTGGCAGTATAGACCAGCTGCACGTGGCAGTAGACCCCCTCAGGTGCACGTGGCAGTAGACCCCCCCAGCTGCACGTGGCAGTAGATCCCCCCAGATGCACGTGGCAGTAGACCCCCCAGCTGCACGTAGCAGTAGATCCCCCAGCTGCACGTGGCAGTAGACCCCCCAGCTGCACGTGGCAGTAGACCCGCCAGCTGCACGTGGCAGTAGATCCCCCAGCTGCACGTGGCAGTAGACCCGCCAGCTGCACGTGGCAGTAGATCCCCCAGCTGCACGTGGCAGTAGATCCCCCAGATGCACGTGGCAGTAGACCCCCCCAGCTGCACGTGGCAGTATAGACCAGCTGCACGTGGCAGTAGACCCCCCCAGCTACACGTGGCAGTATAGACCAGCTGCACGTGGCAGTAGACCCCCCCAGCTTGCAATATACAGAACCATCTGTCGTAGCTGTGTGTGTGTGTGTGTGTGTGTGGCCTTATGAATTCTACATCAAAGTCCTACCAAGTGTGAAGGTCAGCTGACTTTGCACTCGATTACTTTGAAGAAAAAAGTAATTTTCAAGAAAAAGTAATTCTCAAGTTTCCAGTCGATTACTTTAGACAAAAGTAATTGTTTCAAATTTCAGAAGCAAATTCTCCAAAATCAAATCCTCAAATGTGGAAACTTAGTGACATTTTAAACATGGCAAAATGACATAGTCGGTTAATAATGGATAAAGTGTCATAATTTGGAGTCGATATACATTGTATATATATATATATATATATATATATATATATATATATATATATATATATATATATATATTGCTATGAGTCCACGGGGAAAATGAAACACGATAAGTTGCCAAGTGCACTTTCGTGTCATAATCACATCATCAGGGGAGACACAAGAGAGAAATATAACAGTCAGTTGATATACAACGAAGAGACGAAGCTACAACGCCATTTGGTATATATATATATATATATATATATATATATATATATATATGGAGTTTTCTTCCTTAACAGCAGACGAAGAACAAAATGTTCTTCAAAAATGTTCTTACAATGAACATGAGGGTCAACACAAGACTTTATAACTTCATAATGCATCTAAGATTAGGTTATGATAATGACCTCGCTTATTACGCCCACAACCACCCACTACCCCGCCCACAAACGCCCACGCCCACTCCGAAAATAGAAGAGTTTTGAGCAATTTGATCCTAAAAAGAGAGAGACTTTTGAGTTCGCTTCCATGGGAACATGGCGGCGGCGGTGACGTCACTGCAGGAGGCTGGTGACGCAGCGGTGACGTCACTACCGGGTGCTGGAGGCCGTGACGTCATGGCAGGTTGCTATGGCAACGGCGGTGTGACGTCAGAGAACCCCATCGATGACGTCAGCGCTCCGGTACGTGGAGTGTTTCTGGCCCAAGTCTAGACCTCCCCCAGGGCTGAGGGGAGAGTAGATAAGAGTAGATGTAGATGGTAGATAAGGAGACAGAAGTAGTATATATACAACACTCTACCAGCACTACCCATGTATGTAGGGGGGGCGAAACGCCCCCCCCCCCACAGCGAACCATGACTTCAGTGGCTGTCGAGTTCCACTCCATGGGACAACAGGGTTCTCACCCGCACTTGAGGTAGCAGCACGCCCCCAGCAGGATGAGGAGGACGCCCCCCAGTAGGCCAATACACACGCCCAGGGACACCACCAGCAGGAGTCGACCCCACTGGCTCCCGTGGATCTGTCGGCAAAATAACACCCTCAGTAGAACCTACGTACAACCTTAACAGAACGTCTAGTATATATATATATATATATATATATATATATATATATATATATATATATATATATATATATATATATATACACACTAGCCTGAGCCAGGTACCCATTTCATCGACCAACCCACTTTGGTGTGGATGAACAGCTGGATTGACTGTGGGCCTGACTGCCTCAACTAGGATTCGAACCCATGCGCTCGACCCTGCGCAGTGGTGGTCGGCGAATGCGTCACGGTCAACAACACTTAACCAGGTCAATAAATGATTAAATTTACGTCCCAGTTATGTCAGTGATGTGTGTCTCTAAATTGATATCTAAATTTCTAAGTCAATTTAGATGGAAAATTCATCATAATAGAAAGTTGCAATGCCAGGTTGGAGTACCTGATAAATATAATGGTTAAATAAACACGAAATAAATGAATTTAATAAATTTAAAGTTAGTATAATACATGAGATCATGTTTATGTAAACAAAAATATACAAACATGTCTTTCTAAAGATAAATTTATCAGTAAAATGAAATTATCATGACATGAAGGACCTTCCCAGATAATTTATCTAATACGTAATAAGATTATCAGAGACGCCATAAGACCAATTATCAATTTATAAAGAAATAAACGATAAAGAAATAACTTATTTACTAGAATTTCGAAATAATTTGCCTCAAAATACCCATTAAAGTGAAGATAAACCCTCATAACGAAACTCACAATAGGTCTATTTATTCATGTCTAATTATCAAATATAATTTTTATATAATCGTAACTACTTAACGAGTAATTCAGTCATTTGTGTTGCTTACCACAAACATGTCCTTCATGTGGAGTGCTGTTGCCTGGTCGCCATGACCAGCTGCTGGTCTACCGCCCTCCGGGGGCGTCTCCCTCTTCATCCTCTCCAACACGCTCCTCTCCCTCACCAACACCTTCTCCACCACCACCAACACCACCTCCAGCAGTGGTGCTTCCTCCACCTCCTCCTCCAGCAGTGGTGCTTCCATCTCCTCCTCCTCCAGCAGTGGTGCTTCCTCCACCTCCTCCTCCAGCAGTGGTGCTTCCATCTCCTCCTCCTCCAGCAGTGGTGCTTCCTCCACCTCCTCCTCCAGCAGTGGTGCTTCCATCTCCTCCTCCTCCAGCAGTGGTGCTTCCTCCACCTCCTCCTCCAGCAGTGGTCCTTCCTCCACCTCCTCCTCCAGCAGTGGTCCTTCCTCCACCTCCTCCTCCAGCAGTGCTCCTTCCTCCACCTCGTCCTCCAGCAGTGCTCCTTCCTCCACCTCCTCCTCCAGCAGTGGTGCTTCCTCCACCTCCTCCTCCTTCGTCAGCGCCTTCGTCAGGAGGCCCAAAGTGGACGTGGTGTGAGGAGGCGCCGCCAGGTGGGTGTAGTGTGGCGGGGCGCCTGTGAGACCAGACTCAACTCAGTCCCTGGCGTCATTTTGAGGTGAAATATATATATATATATATAATATATATATATATATATATATATATATATATATATATATATATATATATATATATATATATATATATATATTCCTATGAGTCCACTGGGAAAATGAAACACGAAAAGTTCCCAAGTGCACTTTCGTGTCATAATCACATCATCAGGGGAGACACAAGAGAGAAATATAACAGTCAGTTGATATACATCGAAGAGACGATGTATATCAACTGACACCTCTCTGACACCTCTATGACACCTTATGACACCTCTATGACACCTCTATGACACCTCTATGACACCTCTCTGACACGACGTGGCAACGACACAGCTTACCTGCGTCTGCGACGCCCAGCATCATGAACACGACGACGGAGGTCGTCCACCCAACCCACAACACCTGCGGCAGATGCATCCTCCTCTTCCTCACATGTCGTGTTAGGTCCTGTCGTGCAGCCGCCCACCAACACGACATATGCTGGGATGTGTCGTCGTCGTCGTGGTCAACACCACCAGGACGACGACCAGTGTCTATCACACACTTGGGCGTTTGATAAGACGACCTTCCTTATCTTGGCTAAGATAAACATGGCCATGGCGATCCCACTGATCACGAAGGGCGAGGAGGGAGGAACTGGTTATCTATGTGATAACTTCATGTGTTATCTATGTGATACCTTCATGTGTTATCTATGTGATACCTTCATGTGTTATCTATGTGATGCCTTCATGTGTTATCTATGTGATACCTTCATGTGTTATCTATGTGATGCCTTCATGTGTTATCTATGTGATGCCTTCATGTGTTATCTATGTGATGCCTTCATGTGTTATCTATGTGATACCTTCATGTGTTATCTATGTGATACCCTCATGTGTTATCTGTGTGATGCCTTCATGTGTTATCTATGTGATGCCTTCATGTGTTATCTATGTGATACCATCATGTGTTATCTATGTGATACCATCATGTGTTATCTATGTGATGCCTTCATGTGTTATCTATGTGATAGCTTCATGTGTTATCTATGTGATGCCTTCATGTGTTATCTATGTGATGCCTTCATGTGTTATCTATGTGATAGCTTCATGTGTTATCTATGTGATGCCTTCATGTGTTATCTATGTGATACCTTCATGTGTTATCTATGTGATGCCTTCATGTGTTATCTATGTGATGCCTTCATGTGTTATCTATGTGATACCATCATGTGTTATCTATGTGATACCATCATGTGTTATCTATGTGATGCCTTCATGTGTTATCTATGTGATACCATCATGTGTTATCTATGTGATGCCTTCATGTGTTATCTATGTGATGCCTTCATGTGTTATCTATGTGATACCATCATGTGTTATCTATGTGATACCATCATGTGTTATCTATGTGATACCATCATGTGTTATCACACCGTATGTCATCACCATAGAGAGAAAGACAATCATGGATCTTGTAGCAATAATTACTATAGTATTAATAATGTTATTGTATATTTATATCTTCTGATAGATTTATTTTGTTGTATGGCCTGGGTGTTGGTGTATGGCCTGGGTGTTGGTGTATGGCCCAGGTGTTGGTGTATGGCCTGGGTGTTGGTGTATGGCCCGGGTGTTGGTGTATGGCCTGGGTGTTGGTGTATGACCTGGGTGTTGGTGTATGGCCTGGGTGTTGGTGTATGGCCTGGGTGTTGGTGTATGGCCTGGGTGTTGGTGTATGGCCCAGGTGTTGGTGTATGGCCTGGGTGTTGGTGTATGGCCTGGGTGTTGGTGTATGGCCTGGGTGTTGGTGTATGGCCTGGGTGTTGGTGTATGGCCTGGGTGTTGGTGTATGGCCCGGGTGTTGGTGTATGGCCTGGGTGTTGGTGTATGGCCTGGGTGTTGGTGTATGGCCTGGGTGTTGGTGTATGGCCTGGGTGTTGGTGTATGGCCTGGGTGTTGGTGTATGGCCTGGGTGTTGTGGTATGGCCTGGGTGTTGGTGTATGGCCTGGGTGTTGGTGTATGGCCTGGGTGTTGGTGTATGGCCTGGGTGTTGGTGTATGGCCTGGGTGTTGGTGTATGGCCTGGGTGTTGGTGTATGGCCTGGGTGTTGGTGTATGGCCTGGGTGTTGGTGTATGGCCTGGGTGTTGGTGTATGGCCTGGGTGTTGGTGTATGGCCAGGGTGTTGGTGTATGGCCTGGGTGTTGGTGTATGGCCTGGGTGTTGGTGTATGGCCTGGGTGTTGGTGTATGGCCTGGGTGTTGGTGTATGGCCTGGGTGTTGGTGTATGGCCTGGGTGTTGGTGTATGGCCTGGGTGTTGGTGTATGGCCTGGGTGTTGGTGTATGGCCTGGGTGTTGGTGTATGGCCTGGGTGTTGGTGTATGGCCTGGGTGTTGGTGTATGGCCTGGGTGTTGGTGTATGGCCTGGGTGTTGGTGTATGGCCTGGGTGTTGGTGTATGGCCTGGGTGTTGGTGTATGGCCTGGGTGTTGGTGTATGGCCTGGGTGTTGGTGTATGGCCTGGGTGTCGGTGTATGGCCTGAGTGTTGGTGTATGACCTGGGTGTTGGTGTATGGCCTGGGTGTTGGTGTATGGCCTGGGTGTTGGTGTATGGCCTGGGTGTTGGTGTATGGCCTGGGTGTTGGTGTATGGCCTGGGTGTTGGTGTATGGCCTGGGTGTTGGTGTATGGCCCGGGTGTTGGTGTATGGCCTGGGTGTTGGTGTATGGCCTGGGTGTTGGTGTATGGCCCAGGGTGTTGGTGTATGGCCTGGGTGTTGGTGTATGGCCTGGGTGTTGGTGTATGGCCAGGGTGTTGGTGTATGGCCTGGGTGTTGGTGTATGGCCTGGGTGTTGGTGTATGGTCTGGGTGTTGGTGTATGGCCTGGGTGTTGGTGTATGGCCTGGGTGTTGGTGTATGGCCTGGGTGTTGGTGTATGGCCTGGGTGTTGGTGTATGGCCTGGGTGTTGGTGTATGGCCTGGGTGTTGGTGTATGGCCTGGGTGTTGGTGTATGGCCTGGGTGTTGGTGTATGGCCTGGGTGTTGGTGTATGGCCTGGGTGTTGGTGTATGGCCCTGGTGTTGGTGTATGGCCTGGGTGTTGGTGTATGGCCTGGGTGTTGGTGTATGGCCTGGGTGTTGGTGTATGGCCTGGGTGTTGGTGTATGGCCTGGGTGTTGGTGTATGGCCTGGGTGTTTTCCAGTTTCTCGTAATAAGGACGTACAAATAATAATAATAATAATAATAATAATAATAATAATAATAATAATAATAATAATGATAATAATAATAATAATAATAATAATAATAATAATAATGATAATAATAATAATAATAATAATAATAATAATAATAATAATAATAATAATAATAATAATGATAATAATAATAATAATGATAATAATAATAATAATAATAATAATAATGATATCATGATAATAATATACGTTTTGTAAAGACGCCTAAATAGCTGCAGTCACCCATTTATTCGAAGGATCAGGTACCGTTTTCTATACTTAAAAGTCACCTTGATCAAATCAAAAGAACAAAAATAGATTCTTTTCTTTTATTTTTCGTATTTGAGAAGTTTGGACAAAAGTGTTTGATTAAATGTTCAAATTCAGATGCAGAGAAGGTAATGTTCTTGAAGTAAATTATTTATATTTATATTCTTAGTTGACCAAGTCTTGGAAGTGAGGGCTTCATTGCTTCAGGAGTCGTTTACCGCTTCGATCTCTTGTGAACACGTCCATGATGGGCTATAACGAAGCTCTCGCTTCAAAACTGTGAACCCACGAAGCCAACTGAATTGAAGCAACATATATTCGTAGCCAATGTCTCTCCATAAAAGTCGTAACTGAAGTGCATAATTAGAAATTCATTAAATCACTAAGTTCGGACTCATTGAAACCCTAGATTCGTTTTAATTAACACAACTTGCATTTAGTGAAGCACTGGATTCGAAGTAATTGAAGCACTAGATTCGTAATGAGTGACACACTTGGTTGCCCTTCATTGAAACATTTGATTTGTAACAACTGAATAAAGTCGATTCAGTTGCCTTAAACGATAAGTTTGATTATGTCTGAATAAAGATCATGAATAATAAAAGCATACGTATATCCTATTTATTACCTGACTATAAATATTTAACTAATATATCTAGCAAGAGGGAAAGAAGGCGATGAGTTACTGAACAAAAGACAAACTATCAATGAAGCAGTGAACCAATACGAATACAGTTTGGTTCTGAGGGACGCAATGAGTCGTTAAGCAAACAGAAACACTGACATTGAACTAGAATTCCATTTCCAAAGAAACAGGAACACTTCTTTGCTTTTATCGAATTTCCTAAATCATCTATTAATTGCATTTTCTATTGGCTTTCGACAATTTCCCAGAATAAGATTCAATTGGAAGGAGTGAAACAGGGTTCGAGGCAAGTGAACCCAGCTTCGACCCGTAGGTTGGGACAGACAGGCCGCCATAGCAGGGTACCGGTAGCTCTGTCCTGTGAATGTGGATTTGAAGTTGGACTCTTGGTCCTTGGAGATTTTTGGAGTCAGGATGAAAATCTTGGTGTGGGTTGCCCTGACGTCCCTCGTTTTCTATACTGCCGTCCTGGTAGCAAGCGGAGCGCCTGTCTTTCAAGGTGGGTCATGGAAAAACTCATGCCATCTTCATGGCTAAGAGGAAGTACAACTTGTGAACTCTTAAAACACATTCTCAACGAGCCTTTTACAACCCAGTGTTATTCAGTGTGATTATCAGACGTAAATTATCACAGGATTATCACTAAGGTTGTAAGACTTTACCATAAGAATTTATTATCAAGTTGGTGGAAATGTACATGGGACCCATCCTCAAACCTGTGTGTGTGTTTACACCCCAGTCTTTTCATGTAGGTTGGGTGGGCTACAGAGTTTCTTTAGAAGTTTATGTAGATAATCCTCACATTTGGAAGTTTAGAGATGAAAAAATGGCTCACACAATGCCTCAACTCGAGGTCTGAAAGGTTTAGGAGGTGTTACAACACAAGATCCTCACACTGACCAAGACAGGCAAAATTTTCACAGCTGAATTGTGTGACTTGTTGATCCTTATGGTGTAAACATATGCTTGTCAAGTTATTATGATAAAATGGTTGGTTTTTTCATGAACAAGAATAGGATGGTTTTAAATGTTTCCACATAACTCTGGACAGATAGTAGTAGAGGGTGAAGCTAGTTAGAACACAGGTGGAGGGTGAGGCTAGTTAGAACACGGGTGGAGGGCGAGGCTAGTTAGAACACGGGTGGAGGGTGAGGCTAGTTAGAACACGGGTGGCGGGTGAGGCTAGTTAGAACATGGGTGGAGGGTGAGGCTAGTTAGAACACGGGTGGAGGGTGAGGCTAGTTAGAACATGGGTGGCGGGTGAGGCTAGTTAGAACACGGGTGGCGGGTGAGGCTAGTTAGAACACGGGTGGCAGGTGAGGCTAGTTAGAACACGGGTGGCGGGTGAGGCTAGTTAGAACAAGGGTGGCGGGTGAGGCTAGTTAGAACACAGGTGGCGGGTGAGGCTAGTTAGAACACGGGTGGCGGGTGAGGCTAGTTAGAACACGGGTGGCGGGTGAGGCTAGTTAGAACATGGGTGGAGGGTGAGGCTAGTTAGAACACAGGTGGAGGGTGAGGCTAGTTAGAACACGGGTGGAGGGTGAGGCTACTTAGAACATGGGTGGCGGGTGAGGCTAGTTAGAACACGGGTGGAGGGTGAGGCTAGTTAGAACACGGGTGGCGGGTGAGGCTAGTTAGAATACAGGTGGCGGGTGAGGCTAGTTAGAAAACGGTTAGTTAAAAAATTGCAGTTGTCAGAGTTACCATGGATATTATCTGTATTTGTAACGCTATCTATCATTTAATGATAACACTACCATTCCATCGTATTCAATGTAAAAGGATAGGTTTATCTCAGAGATATGTTTTCTTTCTTATCAGTAAATATTTCTCTCCCCGTTGACATGTTCTTGCACCCAGACCAATGCCTTTATGTGTTACATATCTATGAAGCACTGTCTTGTGTCTAAAAAGACATAAGACACATGGCCCTTGGGGGTTAGTTGAAACATGCACCAGCTTCCTCAATATCTTGCTTAATATTCCCCTGTAGATCATGCTAGGGTCATTTGACTCCACCCCATAACCCTTGATGAAGAGCCATCAGATTTTAAGAACACCTTTTAATCAGCTTCTTGCTCCATCAGAAGTCGCTGAAGGAGTCTTTGTACTTACCCAGTTCACTGGCAGGAAATCAGTACAGTATTACAGCTGAGGATGGTGACATTACATCCAAATTTCAGAGACGTCTTCAGCCTTGTTAAGCTAAAGGCCAGTGATGTTTGAACTTACCCCCACTCCTTCAAACTAACCCCCAACTTATTCTACTTTCTCTTGATTATACAGTAATGGCTAGTAGAACTAGTGTAATTATGCCCTCAGATTATTGGAAGGATCACTTAAGTCTGAAGTTATTAAACAAATGTATTCTGCAATGGACTACCCCATAGTAACCAACATTGGGTATTAAGAACTGAAGGAATGGACATCCAGATACTGAGATGGACCAGTTGTGGATTAATAGATGGGGTTAGTTGATAACATGACAGTAGTAGATATCTCTCATGTGTTCTTTATATATTATGTGAAAAGTAGTAGGATACAAGGTTATGAGATTTAAGAATAAAAAGTTCATTCATGGAGGACAGAAGAGATTAGAAATGCTGTGGAAAGAAGAAAAAGGCCTATGGTAGATTGCTTGATAGGAATATACCTGTGGAAGTTCTGCAAAGGAGGAGGGAAGAATATAAGATATGCAAGTAGAATGATAAGAAACTGATAGAGGAAAGCAAAGAAAGAGTAGATGAAGATTTTGGAAGGAAGTTCAATGAAAATTTTTGGTATAATAAGAAAGTATACTAGAAGGAGGTGGAAAAGGACAGAGGTGGATGTGAGGGTGGAAATGTTATGTGAGAAGTAAGGAAGGAGAATTGCTGAATCAAAGGTAGGAAGTGAAAGAAAGATGAAAAGTGTTGTTAAGAACTGATGAATGTGGGAGAAGGGGAGGCAGCACTTGTTACATGCATGTGTATGGAGGAGGGAAGGAAGAGGATGCAAGCACTGGGGTTTATAGTAAAGAGAGAGGTAAGAAGGGCAATAATGATGAAGGTAGGAAAGGCACCTGGAGTGGATAGGATTATGGCTAAAATGCTGAAGTATGGAGGAGAAAGTATGATAGAGTGGATGCATCTTGTATGTAATTTAGCGTGTTCAGGCCCTAGTCGCTCAAAATCCTTTTCTCTCCTTCTTTCCATCTCCGATTTGGTTTCCCCATTCTCCTTGTTCCGACGCATCTCTAATGGAAAACAAAATATCATGTACATCAGAATGTACTGAGGTTAATCACAATAGCTTTAACTGGTCCATGTCCAGTGGTTGCATATATCATTGCTGTGGATGTCTCATTGTACATACTTTTGAGCCAGTTTTGTTGAAAAGCCACCAAAAAAAATATCTAGCATTCATTGTTTGTGATATTTAAGGTAATAATGACTAAGCTGATAATGGTGTGAGTGGAATACCACCTGTGACATGGGCAAATATTGTGGAGGAATACTGGAGGGAGAGAAACAGAGGAAGAATGCATGGAATGGTGTATGCGAGGGAGGCATGTAAGGACAGGGGTAAGTGGAGACTCTTTTGCCATGGACACCCCTTTGATGGGACTTCTTGGAGGGAACTGGAATCAAAGATATAGCTATAGATAGAAATGACAAAGAATTGATATATTCATTGATTGTAGCTTTCTTCTGATTATTGCTTTTGGACACAATTTTGCCTGCAGATGAGGGACAGAGGTCACAGATTGATGAATTTCCATCAAATGGTCCAGATTCTCATCCTGGTAGGGTCAGTTTAAATTACTCGAAGGCACCACCTAAGATGCACCTACTATCCACATTGCAAGAGCTTGTACGTTCCAGGGACTCCACTGCCCGTTTGAGTCAGCAAGAGAGGTGAGCTGTTGATATACAAAAGAATTTGTCAGAATTTGATAGCTTAAAGAGTCAAGATTTTTCTGATTTAAAAAAATGGAGACTGGGTTAATACTTTAAGTTATGTTTAGAGAAGGGTTAATCGCACAGCTAAACTGAAAGAATATTTCCAAAGTCAGAGGAAATTAATATCCTTTCTTAACAGATTGTTTTTGGTGATGTCATTACAGCAGATTAGTATGGTATTGTTTTTACGCAGTCATAACCTTACAGTTTTGCTGTGAAGCTTGTATACATATAGTTGTGTGGGTGCATGTGAGCTCATACCTTATGCTCCATTTGTTTTGTATATAATTCATCATATATTTGTAAATAATTGATCTAGCCCACATTCTTGCATATGAACTCTTAAAACCTAATGTAACATAGCCAGAGAAAGTATGAAGACCTTGTAGGTACACTCACCTTCTCAAACATTCATATGAAATTTTTTTTGTGCCTTGCAAACATAATTTGGTCTACAAATTGAAAGGAACTGCTTGTTTGGAAGATAAAACATTTGCGAAAAGTCTAGCCAGTATTTTGCATTAGATGTCTGTGTACTTTCAATTACGGTCACTTTATGATCATCATCTCCATAGATGTGCATTGATTGACTTATTGTTTAGGAGACAAGGTGTCGCAGTTTTTGTGAAATTTTTGTGTTGATAGGGACATGGAAAAGGAATTTTAACTTAGAAAAAATGACAAAGCCCAGTAAGTACCTATGAGAGCTCCCACTTTGTTTTGTTGCACTGGTTATGTATAGATTATAATGTGACTGTAACTTTGAAACACTCTCTATAAATATTTCATGATTGTGGGTGTAAATCAAATGTACATTTTGATTAGTTGGTGACTTTATTGCCCCAGCTACTGCAAAACACTCTTTGGGAGGAAATTGTGTAATTTACATGTGATTTTATTTACTGAGATATTGATGAACACCTTACTGAACATCCACACAAAATTTACTGACCAGTTTATTTAAGTTTAAAGTACTTTCATGTCACAAGTGTATAATGATAAACTTGTAGGGATTGCATTATCTGTCATTTTCATTGTTTGTCCATCCATCCATCCTTTGTCCTTTATTTAGAGTTTCACTTAACCTTCAACACAACCCTGGTTATAAATTTAAAAGTCAAAAATCAGATACTGCATTATATACAGTTGTTTTCTAGAATCTAAAGAATTGAGTAGCCTAATACTAATAATGGTAGTTTGCAATTTGCTTATGTTAGGCCCACGTGAATAGGTTTAACCTGGAACATAACATGGCTAATACCTTGAAAAAACTCCAGAATTCAGCCATGAAACTGAAATAGATTGTTTTTTTATATTTTCAAAACTACTTTTGCACTCAGTCTTATGTTACTCTCAACAATGAAGTAGCACTGCTGGTGAAACAATTGTGTCATGAAATGCCTTTTACTTCTTTCCTGCATCATCTGTGAGCAAGCACACCTCAGATTCCATATTTAACTGGCCTGGATCGTAGAATTATCTGCTTCATTATATATCTTTGTTTCACACCAGTAAGTTAGGTTTGCATGATTATATTGTCCTTCAGCCATTTTTTCATATCCATGGTCATGCATAATTATATTGTCCTTCAGTCATTTTTTCATATCCTTGGTCATAATATTCCGTTTAATAAATTCTCCCAAGTATCTAGTCACTTTCTTACACTACATTAATCTTTTTATCCTTTCTTTTTGCCAAATTCTTAGATTTGTTAGTATTTTCCAACAGTTCAGTGCCCATTGTAACCTTGCACTTCACTTATTATTTTTGTTGTGATATTGCAGTTTGTACCACTGCATTCTCCCCTCATTTAAAGTCACTGCCACCATCTTATTGCTACTTACCACCTGTAATTTCTCTTTTGGCAAACTTTGTAAACTTACAGGTAAAGTGGTCATAATACCATCCATTTTCTTTTATTTTACCATCTACTATTTACTATTTCGACTTTTTCTGAACTCTAGAAATTTGATATCTTCCATAATTAATTCCAGTCTTTTGTACCATATACCTTTTCTGGATCTATGAATGTTTCATAAAACTCTCCTGGTTTCTTATCATCTTCACGGAAAATTTGATCCATATGATTAGCATCTCTGTGCTTTACACATGGTTAGCACTGTAGGCTTCACCAGATCAGCATAGATTTGTCATCCACCTTACATTGTATGCTAAATTAGCTGATTCCTTTGCTCTATTACTTTCATTTATGTTAACCATACCTTAAAACAAATTTACCTGTTCTCTTGCAATCCAGTGACTTTGCACCTTATGCTTCTTCATAAATACACACACATTGGATGCATCCATTGTATTACCGTGTCAGCTCCTCTTGCCTGTCATTTCTCCAGCAGTGAACTGAAAATAAAGTTAGAACCTTGCTCTGAGTCATAACCAGTGGATGGTTTAGATAAGCACTTCTCTAGTTTTACATCTATGGCTGCTGTACCCAAACAGTTACCTAACTTAGGCTCTTTCCAGAGGGTTAAGTACACTCTGCTGCAGAATTAGCTCGAGCAGTACTACATTCTAGGTGCCTCGAGCAAATGACTACCATCTGCTTTTGTGTAAGTGCTATAGCTGACTCACTCATCATTGAGCCTCCCCAACATCAAGGAGGGTTTTCTGTTAATGTTTATAGCTGACTTGCCCATCAGTGAAATTAAACTCGAATGGAAGAGAGCTGGAATATATAGCATTACAGGAGGTAGTTGGAAACTGCTGCTATTGCTATAATGCATCATTTATATTTCATTAGTTCAGACTATACTCTGAATATCATTTATGGTGATTAGTGCCATCATTTTTATGCATATAAACATAAAAGTCTTCCTGCATGGGGTTACACCACAAGTGAAGAGCCATCTTGTGTGAGGATGTATCACCATCATTGAGGAAGTAATCACCCCAGAAGAGACCACCTTTTACTGTTACTGGTTGTAGTCATCCTTGAATCTGTGGGAGTTCTGAAAAGGGTTCTTAGGGTTGCATGATAAAAAGAAATGTAAAAAAAGAGTATAGATATAATTTCACCTCATTGGTATTTCAGTACATCTGTAGGACCATCTGATCCACTGTTGGTCTTAGAATTACTAATACTGGAATATTCTGTTTTTGTGTTGCATTTTTAAGAAGTTTTGAAACCTGGTTACCAGTTTAAGGGAATGCTTAACTATTTTATTTAACTTTTGGAAATGTATTTGCATAGATTATGTGTGTATGTGTTCAATGCCATAGATGATAATATATTTGGATTATTAACATTTGGTCCCTTGGTTATAGCTGAAATTCAGCTACTGTATTCATATCTGAATTTTCATTGTAAATTTTAATTGTTCACAGACGTAGTTCTGTCTCATGTTATCAATATATCCACAGTAACAAGCTGGGTAAGAACCAAGAATTGCAGAACCACTTGGTGACTGGTCTCTCTCATGCCTCTAGTCATACTCAAGACAGCAAAATAAGACTTATTGTAAGTTTGCTTTTCAGTACTGCACTAGCCTTTTGAAAACTTTTGACGTGTCTGTGGTCTTTTCTTTAAGCCAGTGAGGAGGAGATGGGGTGAATGTTTTGAAGAACTGTTGAATGTATTTGATGATAATTTGGTAGATGTAGGGTGTTCGGGTCAGGGTGGTATGCAAGGTGAGAGAGTCATAGAGAGTGGCTTGGTGAAGAGGGAAGATGTGGTAAAAGCCTTACCTAAGGTGAAATGTGGCATGATGGTAGGAGTGGATGGTATTGCAGTTGAATTTTCGGATAAATGGGATAATTGTGTTGTTCATTGGTTGAGAAGGATCATCAGTGTATATTTGGATCATAGTGAGCTGTCATAGGGTTGGTAGAATGCATGTATAATGCCTTTGTATTAGTGATGGAGGATAAAGGTGAGTGTTCAAACTACTGAGGTAAAAGTTTGTTGAGTGTACTTTGCAAGTTGTATGGGGGGGTAGTGATTGAGATGTTGAGGGCATATACAGAGCATCAGATAGGGAAGGAACAGTACGATTTCAGAAATGGTAGAGGAAGTGTGGATTAGATGTTTGCTGTAAATAATGTATTTGAGAAATACTTAGAAATACAGAAGGATATATAAGTGGCATTAATGTATCTGGAGAAAGCATAGGATAGTGCTGATAGAGATGGCTTATGGAAGGTCTTAAGGATGCATGGCATAGGAGTAAAATTGCAAAAAGCAGTGAAAAAAGCTTTATCAAGGGTGTAAGTCATGTGTATGAGTAGGACGAGAAGAGAATGAATTGTTCCAAGAGAAGGTTGGTCTCTGGCAGCATGAGGTCAAGGGGAAGGTCCAGGAACCATTAAAGAGTAGAAATGAGAGTTTCAGTGAACAAATATAAAAGAATTCTAGTAGTAAGAAAATGTTTTGGAAGGTTGATAGTATGTGGAAAACAAGAGAACAGCTGGGAACATCAGTTAAACTGGCAAATGAGGAAGTGGTAACAGGTAGAGATGATTTGTATTACAAGTTACAAAACACTAAAGATTGTTTATGAAACAAATTATTTCATATTGATGTGAAACAGAGAAATTTTGTGATAAAATGAAGTGCTTTTTATATGTGATCTTTATAAGGGAAAATGGTACAAAAACAAAGAAATGATACATAAGCAACCATAACCATGTCTTGGTTGTAGATGATACCCAAACTAGATATGATGATGGATTTTGATATTTCACTTATAGTAAAGTAATAAAGGTAATTTACATGTAATTAGTATTGTTGTTCCTGGGTACTCACTAGACTGCACCACCTGGCTGGGGTTAGTCAGGCAACTGTTACCTCCAAGCCACTCGATGGGGTAAGGCCTTTGTCAATAGCGTTGGAGGACTAGGAAACAGACCACATGAACCTGAATGTGACATCCTTTTCCTTGGAACAGGCAGACAGAGTGAGGCATGTTCAGGAAGCCCACACAGCAAAAACAACTGCTACAGAAGACCCTCCAGATACATCACTACTTGATGTCACCTCCCACGAGAAAAAGTTATATCCATTCAAGTTTTTTGAACAACTGGATTCTTTGAGAAAGAAGGTTTATGAATTAGCTGATAAAATAGAGGAACTGAAGACCTCGGGTGATGATTTGAGAACCTCATTACTGGAACTACAAACTGATTCACATTCCTCTGTCCCATTACACAACCTTTCAGAAGATAGCTCAGAAACTGTTATGCAGGAATTGAATAAGAATGATTCAAAGAATTTGGGATTTTATTTCATTGGATGGAATGTAACAAACCCTGATCCTCTGCTGCCACTAATTGATGAAGTATCTCCACATCACTCTGCTGCTACTGATGACTTTAATTCATTTTTCAGAATGGTCAGTTATTTAAGAAACAAGCAGACTGAAAGGAAAAATGGCCATCAAGCAGGTGGAGTGCTGACCACTACATCACCTGTAGACAACAAGGATCATTTTACTAATAACCCAGATAAGAGGTCACGGGTGATACATAAGATTCCAAGTGCCATTGATCCAAATCTTAAACCAGTAGATAAATTAAAAGAATTTTTAGCCAAGATGGCATATGAAGATAAATATGAGGATGTTCCTATTAAATACTATGATGATCAAGACATCAACCAAGACCCAAAACAATTCTTGAAACTTTCTGAGGAGCTTAGAAGATGGCAGAAACATGTGACCAGGAATGAGGCCAGCTTGAGAGGTATGTTTATAATGATGGGTTGAAGTGGCCCATGTGTAGTTCTTTGCATGTCAGCTCTAGATCTCTTTTCTTTTACTGTCTTTTCTTGTAGGAGAAGAAGCACATCCCAGTCATGATCAGCAAATTTCTACTACTTTTACATTAAATTTTCTTCAATTTGATGAATTTTTTAAAGACAGATAGGTAAATGTTTGTAATGCTGTCACAGAAAAGGCCAACCAGCTTTCGCAAAACAATTAGTAGAGTTTATCACGTACACTGTATTTCTTTTTCATATACAACTGTTTTTCCTTCGTTAGTGTGGTAGTGTTTGAATCAAACTCTTTAACTGTGATGTATAATATGAAACCCAAGTCCACCAACTACATTTAGGCCCCACACATTGTTTCATGGTTTACTTTGTTTACCTTGACCTCTTCATATGTCTGGTTCAACCCATTAACAGCATTTGACCTCCATATACCACATTGAACTAGTTCGTTCTGTTTCATGCATGCCACATAACATACTGAATGTTCAAGCCCCAGTACTGCAAATGCCTTTTTACTCCATTTTACCCTCTCATTAATTTTCCTTTCCCCTTCTTCCCACAACTTGGATCCTCTAAATCTTATCTTACAAATATTTTCCATATGGCTGGACCATGTCAGTGCACCCTGATCAGCTTTCTCAGTCAGACCTCTGTCCTACACCATCATTTCCTTCATGATCACAGCTCATATTGTCTTCTGGTATTTCAGTTTCATCATGTCCACTCTCCTTTATTAGTCATTTAAAGCCCAAGACTGGCATCCATACGACATTCAAGACTACTATACTTTCAGGCATTTTAATGTTTGTCTTTAAAGATGGTGGCCTATCCCTCCACTTTTTCCATAATGAGCCTGGAACCTTGGTCCCCTTTCCTACCCTGTTACTCAGTTTATCCCCCATGAGTCTACCTGCCATGACATCACTCCTGGGGACCTAAATCATTCTCACTTCTTCCAGTTTTTCTCCTTTCAGACTCGGATCATCCTGTCTCATCTTACTGCTACACCTCAGTACCAAATTTTAGTTTATATTTATCTAGGGCTTTGATCTTCATACACACACACACACACACACTCCCCAGCTTTAACGCCAGCTTTTGGGGCTTTTCTTTGGAGTCCACCACCAGAGCTGTCATCTGCAAACAGCAATTAATTCATCTCTCTTTCCACTTTAACCCAGCGTACCATGCACTTACCCCTTGCTTTAAGACCCTTGCCTTCACATCCATCACCAGCACACTTGTAAATGAAATAAACATTTGCCATCTTTGATGCCATTTGGCTTTTAGTATTTTTACTCTCCAAAATTATACATTTATGTTTCATATATTTAATCTCCAGCTATGTTAAACTCTTTGGGTTATTGACTTTCGGCAGTAAGGCATTACTTTCTTCACATCTTTACACTGAAATCCTCTATGCTGGGGATTTCACAGAATACCACAAAGATTAGCTTGGTTCTACTCAGGATGCTGTCGATGAAGCCCCCTTTTTTCCTTGCTTAACATTCTGAAACAACTATAACAAATTCGCAACATGAGTTTCTATTTCCCATGAACACTTGCTGTTTTTCTTTTGAAACCCTCCACTTACCTTCCTTTGATCACTATCCATTTGCTTGTCTGTATTAGATTGTCCTGCAATCCTTGAGAGAATGCCTTGATTCCTGATGGATTAGAGACCTGGTACCCCCCTGCCAATTGGCAAGGTCAAGGCTAATCATCTCTCAGTGACCACTTATTTGCTGCTAGTTGCCTCCTGGCTTGACCCCTACCTGCCAGGTGACCAATCAGCAATCAGGTACATCTCTTCACCACTAAAGAAAATGCCTCGTTGCCAAAATATATCTCTCCATTGTTCAACAGAGGAGAATTATCATCAAGTGCCCTGATTATGGAATGGAACTTTTAGAACCAGATTTCTTTCCTTCCATCAATATATCCTGAAGATTTTTTTTACTCCTGTAGCATGGAAGTGGGAGAAAGAACCTTGGTGCTGTTTAGAGTTCTTCACTAGCTTCTTTCATACTAAGATAAAGGCTTGTAATAGTTTTATCTCTTACAAGAATGCCCAACAAGAACTGATCTTTATGGGTTTTGGCATAAACCTATGTGGACCTACTAAAGATAGGCTTTGTTGACGTGATGAGTAGCCTCCCCAATGCATCCTAACTGGGAATTGTAAAAACCCCTTGACATGTTACTATTGAAAGAGTTTTTTTTCTTGAGATATAGCACCCCATCATCTCATCATGAAAAGTTCTTGATTGTCCTTGGTGCTGGGAGAAAAGTTAATAAGATGCATACAATGACCAGACTGTGTGTAAGAATCTAATCACTTTAAATGAAGTTGCCCTATGTAAAGATCAAATCCAAACTTCAGGTTTTTGACAGAAGATGAAATAAGTGATTTAGAAATAGACTTTTGATTAATTCTTAGAGCTTCATCAAGAGAACATTGATCTTCATTCTCTTAGAGAATTTGAGAGATCAATGGAGACTTAAGGGGTACATCTCTGTGTTTGTTCAGGAAACTTAAAACTTTTCAGGAAAGACTGTTTTATCCTAGAGTAAGAGACTTGTCTTGTTAGCTCACCTTGGCTAGTATGTTAGAGCCAGTGATTCTTAAAAAGGTAGCCCCCCCACCTTGGCCTTTCTGAGGAATTTTCCTTAGAGATCAATAATAGAGCTTTTTGGCATTTCTCTAACATTTGTTAGACAGTACTTTACCTGAGGTTTGAGGACCTTGTGTGGCACCTGGGTGTCATCTAAAGGGCAGGTGAACCCATGTTTGCTGGAAGATAACTTTAAACATCTTTTCGTAGAGGTTCTCTGTAACCCTCTCTTCAGTATTGGTATGCTCCTAAGTCTTGTGGGTAATGCGATCTTGGAGAGAAATATGAGCTTTGAAGAGAGAAACTGTTTCCCTGGGGCAGTGTCTTCCAAATAGTTTTTCTAAGTTTCATACCTATTTTCCATTTTCCTTTGAATATTCTTGATTACAACTGTAGTGACCACCAGTGGGTTGATGTCCATAATCCGAGAATTATAAGGCAGGTAGGTAGGTACCAGTTAGATGACTTTGTTGCTGTTTGAAATTTGCTGATTGTTCATCACGCAGATCTATGCTGAGCTAGCTTTCCACTAGTACCAATAGGTGGTCAGCAGTTGTTGAGGGGCTTTTATAGTACCTCACCAGGAGGCTGGAAGTTAGAGGTTTCTAACCCAGAGCGATGCTAGAGATTCTGTCAAAGGTCATAGGACATTACACTGGGAAGAGTTTTTGATTTTTCAAGACTTATATTTTTGGCATTTCTTGGCACATCCACCATCTAGGCCCCTCGAAATACCAATGTTTGCAATTTTAGAGGACTCATTAGTCTTCCTTGAGCAGCTTATATATGATAATCTACAGGACTATTACTGCTTTGCCTGGTGGAATGCATCCAGCTTTACTGACCATATAGCAGAAGTATACTTGGCTGAAATGAGGTCCTATTTCCTTTCTGCCAAATTTTATCTCCTCAGTTGTAGTTTGATCATTTTAGATATGATGCTTGCCACATCAGGGACAGAGCAGATGAGGCCTTAAAACATATCCCCTCTGAAACTCATTCTGATTTCATCTCTGCCTTCATCTCCACTTGAAGTCATTGCAAAGCTGTTTTACTTAGACTCTAGCACATTTCAATGAAAGGATTTGACTCTAGCTGATAGATCTTTTTGGTCTTTAATCCAAAGCATATTATCAACTATGATATGGCCTTTCCTTCTCTTCTCTAACCTGACAAGTTTTATTTTCTATCTGAGCTACCCACTTGTTTTTGGTGCCTAATTATTTGCTAATTCCACTCTGGATTATTCCACTTGTCCCCCCTCTTCGCCTCCTGCTTAAACTATCCTTCCCCTATATTTTCTTCATTCAAGGTCTTTTGAATTTTCTCACTGTTACTTGTGAACAGGGCATATAGACCATATGGCATACCTCCTCAGATTTTAAAGGAATGTATCTCAGCTAGTTCTGGTTCTTGCCCACATATTTTGTTTAAAAACCCAAACTTTCTCATCTTAGAAATATTCCTTAGTACAGCCATCCCTAAGAAAGGGGACCGTTCTAATACCTTTAACTATTTACCAATTGCCTCAAACACAAAGAATCCAATATCCTTTTTGTGGATCACCAATATGGCTTTCACTTTGTATGCTCCAATAGGGATGTTCTCACCTGTGTGACTTCTCTGTGTTCTTGCTCTTTCAGGGATATTAGTGAATCCTTTGTCTTATCCCTTGACATCTCAAAAACATTTGTTAGGAGGTGACAGAAGTCTTTGCTTTGTTCCTTGAACTTTCATCAAAAACATTTGTTAGGGAGTGACACAAGTCCTTGCTTTGCTTCATGAACTTCAATCTTTTAGCATTTCTACTAATCTGTCCTCTTTTTCATAGTTTTCTCTTTTGTTGTCTGCTTGTAGGAGTTAATGATGGAGCAACATCTCCTTTTTTTCCTATAACTTTCTGTGTTTCTTTTGTCTAAAAATGGATTCTCTTATACCTTCAACCTTATTCATTCACATATAGATAATTCCACCCTGTGTATTTTGACTCTCTTTCCCTTCCCTCTTCACCCTGATACTTGTTCTCTTGTTTTATTGAACACATTTCCTCTCTTAGTTTTGAACTGTATAACATCATAGAATGGGAAATCGGTAACTAGATTAAATTTGTCGATGTAAAAATGCAATTTTTTACTTACACCTTTCCCCAAATCTCTCATTCAATTTAGTTTCAGAACATAATTCAACACTAAGAATATAAACATGATGAACATAACCATATTCCCCATACATTAGAATCTCAAGATGTTTAAAATGAAATCTATTCCTTGAAAGGTGGGAGTTTGTGTATTGGCTGCATTTTTTTTTCTTTTTCTGAAAATCTGGTACATCTCTACAGAGACCTCATGTACCATAGTACAGAGCACTGTTCACATATATGGGATGGCTCTTTGTCCACTCTTATTGTTAGGACATTCCCTGTGCTGTTTCAGTGCCACTGTCACTGTTTTATAATCTCCGTGAGTCTGTTATTTTCCTGAATGTATTATGAAAGAGCTGTAAATCTTCTGTAAGGGTAAGACCTTTTTTTAGGTTGTGAGCTGTAGATTAACTTGAATGACAGCACAAGATGTGATCATTATAACGAACAGGTGAATGTATCTTGGCCCCTGGCATCTTACCACACATTTAAAAGCACCAGGTTTAAAATGATGGAAAGTATGTCCCACATGGAAGTAACTAACCTTCAAAAGCCTTGTTCCATACTGAATAGCTTAAACAGGGGTTGTCTTGCCTTTTGAATCATCGTCATTGTGCCTTTTATCATTTTCAGTAAAAAATTTGATTTGGTTCATTTGCTATCTTTAGAGGTACTTTATCCTAATATTGATATTTCTCCATTTTGAATTCTCTGAAGGGGTCATTTCCCACCTTTGTTTTTGGACATGTATTTTTGTGTTGTGATTTTTTTTTTTTTACAATAAAGATAATATAATATATGGAAGCCATAACATAATGTACTAACACCTCCATGTTCTGACAGAAATGCCTGATTCTGGAAGCAGTGTTTCTCCCAGTGTAGTGCTTGACTCTGCCAAGACTACCTCTGCTTTGCCTGCTGATGTGGAATCTGTTAGTTTGGGTCCTGTCCAAGAGCCTGCAGCTACAGGTCTTGCCCACAGTCATCCTTCCAGCACAGAGCTTTATGATATGAATCCTACAGAAAAAGTTGTCGTTGATGGTGTAAAGACTTCAACTGGTAAACATGAAACAGACCCCCATTCTTTGCCTACTGACAAAGAGCCCATTGATACAAGCCCAAGTATCATATCCGTCACTGTAGAGCCAACTGATGCAGGGCCTTTTGATGTTGAAAATGATGATGGAGAACCTATATACGTGGACCGTCCCGATATAGAGACTGTAAATGTTGAGTCAACAACTTCAGATCCCATGAATTTGACTTCTGTCATCACTGAGCATGCAATTACGAGTGCTTCCACAGGGCCCATTCTTTTGCACCCTGTTGTCACTGAGTCTGCTCTGGAGCCTGCTCCAACAGAGACTGTAAATATGATGTATGATGCAGAGTTTAATGTAGAGCCAACTTCCACAGAACCCATTACTATGGAGCCTTCTACCACAGAGCTCAGCAGTATTGAACCTGAGCCTTCTACCACAGAGCCCAGCAGTATTGAACCTGAGCCTTCTACCACAGAGCCCAGCAGTATTGAACCTGAGCCTTCTACCACAGAGCCCAGCAGTATTGAACCTGAGCCTTCTACCACAGAGCTCAGCAGTATTGAACCTGAGCCTTCTACCACAGAGCCCAGCAGTATTGAACCTGAGCCTTCTACCACAGAGCCCAGCAGTATTGAACCTGAGCCTTCTACCACAGAGCCCAGCAGTACTAAGGAAACATATGTAATGTTTGACATATCAGGACCTGTTAGTATGGAGCCTACCATCAGGGAACCAATTGATCAAGAAACTACTGCCATTGCATCTGTTAGTGTAAATTATTTTCCTCCAGATAGCACAAGTATGGGACATGTAACCATGGAACCTCCAGTCACACAGAGCAGTAACCCTGGAATGACACCAAAGGTGGTCATTACAATTCCATTGACACATGCATCCTCAGAGCCTGGTGCTGCTGTGCAGGAAACAACACTGGCCACTACACATGATGAGCAGACGGCCAGCAAGATTGCCCAAGAAGGGGTAGAGAAGACATCAGTGCAATATCATGGTGAGTTAGTCGTTGGTGTGCGTGCCACTCAGTACTTAAGTATGATTATCATATGTCTTCTTGTAAAAAGTAAGACATAGATATATGATTATGTATGTATTTGTATGCTTATAGTGTGCCCCCAGAGTCTCTCTTTAAATCTTTATAGTTTTCAATCTGACACATGTATGGATTTGAGCCATGGCTTGAACCAGTTTCTTACTATATATATATAGGGAGCAAGATTACGTGTCATGAAGACCTCATATTTTTAGGCATTTTATTTTTTCACAAAAGTAACACAAGGTATGACTTTGAGTGTAATGTAATATGAACTGTATTTTTCTTAGAATTATGTCTGCCTGAGGGCTGTCTCAATATTAGGTCTAGATGAAAGAAGATTTTGTCAGAAAGGTAGAATACTTAGTGAATTTAGATAAGTATTAATGGTAGTAAATGTGAAATATCTTAAAGCAAATAGAGTAAACCCAATCATTTATGAAATGTTGTGGGAGAGGCTCAGGTGTTATACAAATGATTTCCTATAATTGACCCATATACATATGATTAGAATAGTATGCAAAAGGACTGATTAGAAGCAGTAACTGTGTCGTGCAGATGTGGAGGTGCTAATAATGGAAGTAAGTCGTGTGGGAGATGAGTTCCTTTAGTTTAGGAAATGAGGTGTATAGTTACTCTCACCTCCTTCCCACCCATAACTTTTCCTCTTTCTCTTGAACCTCTACAAACTTTCACCCATACCTCCACCAAGAAGTGATCAGATTTTCAACCAGCTGTCTTCGTCAAAACATTTACTTCCCAAAGTCATTCTTTAGCACATCAGTCCAACACTGCATAATCCAGTAAAGCCCACCTCCATCAGCTCCACTCACCCCCATATACATACGCATGTTCCTCTTTTCAAACCAGGTATTCCCAGTCACTACTCCTTTTTTCAGCTCAACTCCACAAGCTATTCACCATTTTTGTTCACAGTACTAGGTACACTGTGCCCAGCCTCAACTGCCATATCACCCTCCCTTTCTTGCTTCAGAGTTGCTGATGCACTCATGCATCTTCTAAAACACTCTCCTTTCTCCTCTCCAAGGTTCAGAAGCACTAACAGTCATCCACCTCTCATATCACTAGCAGACTTCCTCCTCTTGTAATCCCTTTTCATTTTCATCCACAGTAATCTTGGGCTCTCTGTCTCAAAACCCCCTGATTTAACCCCTAGTACATACCTATTCCCGTTGAGCTTAGTTTCACTTAAAGCCAGAACATCCAGGTCCTCCTGTCCAGACTAGGGAGGAACAGTTTGACATCAGGAGTGGTAGACAATGTGTAGATCAGGTGACTGCTTTGAAGTGTCTGTCAGAAATACATAGAGAAACAGACAGATATGTATGTAGCATTTATGGATCTGGAGAAAGCATATGATAGGATTTGATGATAGAAATGCTTTGTGAAATGTGGTACAGATATTTGGCATGGGAGGAAGGTTACTTAAAGTGGCAAAGAGATACCGTTTTTCATTGCCTTAGTAGTTAGATTAATCAAAAGTGCTCTTATGAGAGCATTAGGTTGAAGTAGTAAGTTGAATATTAGGTAGGAGCCTTTGGAAATACTGCACTAGAGTTGTCCTCTGCCTGTGGCTTGTTAAGGTTGTGAGTCACAGAAGGCTAAGAAATGGCACTGTAGTTCATCAGTCATGGAGGCTTTTGCCATGGCCACCACCTTCAGGGAGTTTACAAAGGGAACAGATGTAAGAGATGTAGATAGATAGATAGATAGATTGATAGATAGATAGATATTTTTCAGTTTAGAACAAAATTCATATTAATTAGGGTGTTATGTTGTGCAATGAATTTGATTACATATGAATGACCTCCTATTCATTAATGCGTATGTACATTTTTTTGGGCAAGCTGAGAAGAGATTGCTTGATAGTTATTCACACTTCTTTAATCATTATCGTAAAATTCTCAATGTTACAATTGTAGTTTTTAATGATCAGTGGATTGAATGGATATAGCAGAGGTTTAAGGAGAGAGTACTCTTAAGTTTATAATTCTTATTGGGCTCTTTTGTGATGATCATTTTTTTTTTTTTAACAAATAGTGTCATGTAAGTGCCATATGTTATTCCTTTCTCCAGATCACACAGTGTTGCTGGTTGGTCTGCTGGTGACAGGGGTCTCCTTTGTGATGGTCTTTATTGGGGCCAGCATCTTGTGTCGTGTCCATCAGAAAAAGAGAGAACTCCAGGAGAGGGCAGACACTGAGTACCTCAAGCCTCGCTATACTCGCCACAACCCTTTGGCCAGGTAGGATCGACATGCTACTGCCATTTATATCCTTAAGTCTTTTACTTGTGTCTGTAAGTTCTCAGATATCCACACATCTTTTGCTCTTTGGAATGATGCATTTGTTCAAGTTATCTTGTCATTACATACAAAGTGGTTATATTGTGTTGTGATGTGGAGGTTTGATGCTTCAAATCTAGACACTGCAGAGATGAGAGTATTAATTAATAAGTGGCATAGAAATTTTTGAAAGTTTAAGGTGAATTAACTATGGTTTTCATGTAGAAAGCTTTTTTGTGTGGAGGGAAAAGCTACCATTTCTGTAATTGGTAAGGAAAACTTGGTTTGAGCATGGTTTGAGCTCTAATTATTTTTCTTGAGGGTCAGTTTGTCTGACTATCCATGAGACATCTCATTCCTCAGGTGGTTAAAAACCTCTTAACCTTTTCTCTTGCTGATGAGGTAAATGCCTCTCACCTTTCATTAACCACCTGCTTAATAGTAAAGGTGTTACTTTGGGTGGCTCTTCTCTTTGACCAGTCAAAAATCTCGACTCAGCAATGAAGTCATTGTCCCCAGGTTCTCAGTAAAGATGTGCCATGTTACAATCTATATATTTCACAAACCCAGACATACACTTGTCCTAGACATATTCCCAGCTTGTGCATCTTCCACATCAAGCTGAAATACATAGCACAAGATTTTTTGGGTGTCTGAATTTCTAGGACTTAGTGCAAGGGATATGGAATGAATGGCCTCATAAGGTACTGAATGTATCTGACTAAGATTGCTTGGGGAAGTTGAGACTTCCTGAAGGTCAGGATAACAAAGGTTATAGTTGCAATAACATCATGACAATGGAACTTTTGGCATATTTCAGCTTAATCAGAAAGTCAAGTGTTTTACTACCTCAACTGCCCCAGCTTAACCACCAATAACATTTTGAAAAATAAAGGGATTGGAGGAGTTAGGTAGTCAATTCTTTCCAGTGCAATAAAATTAAATGAGTATTTTTGGGTTTTATGTCAGTCAGTTGCCATTTGTCATCACTGCTGTTACCACAGGGAGCATTGAATTTTTTGTGGGGAATAAACCCCCTAGTGGCATGTGTAGAAAACCATGAAATCTTCTTTGCTTCCTTTTGTTACTTGGATGTTATTGTCTGTCTTAAAGCAAATCGAATGAAGACTTTAGGGTCGGATGCTCCAAGGTCGCATCTGTCTGTCAATTCCCTCAGTGAAAAAATCTTACTCGCTAGACTTTAAACCATTCATGTAAGTTACTGTGGATTTAAAGATAGCCTTCTATGTGTGTGGAGGGATTTTGAGATGTCAAATACTATATTTTTATTATTTTGACCTTGATAATGGGTTGATTACTATGAGTAGAAAACTGTAAAGTTTTGGTAGCTTTCCTGGCCTTCTTGGAAACACAGCAAACTTTTGTGCATGATGGGAATCTCCTGTAAGCACTGTCAGACGTGTACTTCTGAGTTTTGCTTTCCACATTTTTTTTTATCATTGAATACACTAACATATTTGTGTTCTTTAGTGTTTGCATTAGCACAAAACACTCTGTCAGAATTTTTGTATTTTTATTAATACCTACTGTTGATACTTATTCAAACCATGCAGAGATCTTCCTGGGAGAGGTATTTCAGACCACCATTTTTGTTTTATCCCCTTGACTTATAAGTCTAAATTGTTTGTTTGATATCATGTTATATGAATAGAATAATTACAAAGAGAAAAAGTGTACTTGCCAGGAAAAATAAAAGAAAAGGCTATAAGTGTTTTAGGACAACTGAACCCTGCAGTCGACACAAGTTGTTTAAGTTGTTGCAACAGCATTATCCCACAGTTATGGGTTAAAAGGACAAACTTAAGGTGTGTGGGTGACAGCCACTGACACTGAACAGAGCTCCTGATCACTAAAGTTACTTGAAAGAGAAAGATCTTGGGTCTTAGTTCATAGCTACTATACACTGTACCACCAAGAAGGGTACAGGATATGCTAAGGATAAACCTTATGTGTTCCATAGCCACCTTGAGAGTAAATCATACAAAAAAATGAGGTACAGCAAGGAAACCCTTATTCACTAAGTATGTACATTAGATATTGTGTAAATGATGTGTAGGTATATGAATAATATGCATATACAGGTACACCACTGATTTTCTGGCACTCTTGGTTCCAAAGCCTTGCCGGATTAACCATTTTGCCTGACCAACCATGGTCATGTAATAATAATTCATCAGCACACCTCTAACTCACTAATTATACATATCCCATCTGTTTAAAGTATACCATGGACTGCTAGAGATTTAAATAAAAGAAATATTAAATGTTTGAGCACCTTAAGATGGTAAGTCTGTCCTTAGATTATTTGAATCCTGTGGGGTCTTCTTTGTCTTCAGTTGTTAGTGTTTATCTAGGTGTGCATCACCAGAATAATGCAGTTTCGTCTGCATTATACACCTGTTCAGGACTGAGGTGCTCGTCAGCTTCGAGTTTTGCAAATTTGTCCACATACTCAGCGGCTCCTTCGTGGTTTGCAGACCGCTTTTCTCCACACACTTTATTCATGGAAATTCCATGACGCTTCTTGAATCTTTGAAGCCTTCCTTCACTATAGTCATGCTCATGTTGTAATCTAAGTTCTTTATGGGACAACTTAGCCTGGTCCATTATCATGCTACCTGAAAAGTCCACTCCGGCGCTGTTAAAACCATTCCATCATCACTCAATCGTGCTCAGTACTCTTCCCATCTTTCATAGTTTTTAATTGTCATTTGCTTCCTGGAATCGCTGTCTGCATAGAATTTCAATATTTTCTTCCTTTGCTTCTTTATATCATCAACAGTTGATGAACCAATACTGTAGATGTCACACAGCTGATGCACCGAAACACCATGGTCCATTTTTTTCAACAGTTCTACTTTATCTTGGATCGGTATGGACTGGTCTTTACGTTTGACACCATGGCTGACACTCTCATATGACTTAGAAGCCATAGCTAGGGTTAAATTTAAGTAAAATAAGCTAAGAATCTCACAGAATTGCGGTATCACCACCAACAAGTGCAATGTAAAGAATGTGAATGAGTGCGCCCCTTGCACTACGCCATCTGTGGCCGCCCAGTAAACTAGTCTGGTGGCTGCAGTAATTTCAAGTTCCCTCAAGTAATTTTGTCTGGACTAAAGGAGGTGCCAAACCATCAATTGGTGGAAATTCGGTGGTGTACTTGTATAAGAAATGTATATGCACAAAGCATCAGACTGGGGAAGAGCAGTGTGGTTTCAGAAGTGGTAGAGGATGTGTGCATCAGGTGTTTGCTTTGAAGAATGTATGTAAGAAATACTTAGAAAAACAGATGGATTTGTATGTAGCATTTATGGATCTGGAGAAGGCAGATGATGGAGTTGATAGAGATGCTTTGTGGAGGTATTAAGAGTATATGGTGTGGGAGGTAAATTGCTAGAAGCAGTGAAAGTTTGTATCAAGGATATAAGGTATGTGTACAATCAGGAAGAGAGGAAAGTGATTGGTTCCCAATGAATGTCGGTTTGCGGTAGGGGTGCATAATGTCTCCATGGCTGTTTGATTTGTTTATGGATGGGGTTGTTAAGTAGGTGAATGCAAGTATTTTGGAGAGAGAGGCAAGTATGCAGTCCATTGTGGATGAGAGGGCTTGGGAAGTGAGTCGGTTGTTGTTCGCTGATGATACAGCACTGGTAGCTGATTTGTGTAAGAAACTGCAGAAGCTGGTGACTGAGTTTGGTAAAGTGTGTGAAAGAAGAAAGCTAAGAGTAAATGTGAATAAGAGTAAGATTATTAGGTTCAGTTGGGTTGAGGGACAAGTTGATTGGGAGGTAAGTTTGAACGGAGAAAAACTGAAGGAAGTGAAGTGTTTTAGATATCTGGGAGTGGATTTAGCAGTGGATGGAAATGGAACTGTGAAAACGGAAGTGAGTCACAGAGTTGAGGAAGGTTGAAGGTTGTGGGAAAATTGAAGAATGTGTGGAAGGCAAGAACGTTATCTCGGAGAGCAAAAATAGGTATGTTTGAAGGAATAGTGGTTCCAACAATATTATATGGTTGCGAGGCATGGGCTATAGATAGGTTTGCGCAGAGGAGGGTGGATGTGTTGGAAATGAAATGTTTGAGGACAATATGTGGTGTGAGGTGGTTTGATTGAGTAAGTAATAAAAGAGTAAGAGAGATGTGTGGTAATGGAAAGCGTATGGTGGTGAGAGCAGAAGCGGCTGTATTGAAATGGTTTGGTCACATGGAGAGAATGAGTGAGGAAAGATTGACAAAGTGGATATATGTGTCAGAGGTGGAGGGAATGAGGAGAAGTGGGAGACCAAATAGGAGGTGGAAGGATGGAGTGAAAAAAATTTTGAGCAATCAGGACCTGAACACACAGGAGGGTGAAAGGCATGCAAGGAATAGAGTGAATTGGAACGATGTGGTATACCGGGGTCGACGTGCTGTCATTGGATTGAACCAGGGCATGTGAAGCGTCTGGGGTAAACCATGGAAAGTTTCGTGGGGCCTAGATGTGGAAAGGGAGCTGTGGTTTCGGTGCATTACAAATGACAGCCAGAAACTGAGTGTGAATAAATGTGGCCTTTGATGTCTTTTCCTAGTGCTACCTTGTCCATGTGGTGGGGGGGCATTTTATGTGTGGTGGGGTAGCGAAGGGAATGGATGAAGGCAGCAAGTGTGGATGTGTAGATGTGTATATATGTATGAGGCTGTGTATGTATATGTTGAAATGTATAGGTACGTATACGTATGTGTTTGGGCGTTTATGTATATACAGGTGTATGTGGGTAGGTTGGGCCATTCTTTCGTCTGTTTCCTTGTGCTACCTCGCTAACGTGGGAGACAGTGACTAAGTATGATAATAAAGAAAAAGAAATGTGAAAAAAATGTATGTATGATACACATGGGATATGTAAAATCATGATTAAGTGTAAAGTATGTAGAAAAAATTATATAAAGAAAAACCCATAATCATCTTTTACAGTACTTGAATAAGAAGCACCCATCTTAGCCAAGACCCTCCCCTGTCAACTCATTACCCTTCCACACCGATATAGAGAAAAGTATACTACTCTTTGGATAGTTTCTTCAATGACATAATAGAGAGATTCTGACTTTTTTTCCCCAGTGGGTGAGCATCATTCCAAACATGTCACAGTTTAGGGGTTAAATTCTGGAGCTGTCTTCTAAATAATGTAGGTATAGAAGGGCATTTTTCTTTTATTTTTCCAGAAAAGCCTCATGTCTTTGACACTATATACTTATATACTTATTACTGTGTATAGCTTCCTTAATTTACAATTTCCTTTTTTAAGTTTTTCACTAACCTCCTCCCTCCATGTTGATATGCTTTGTATATCTCACAGGAAAAGCCAATCATAGAGTGGAGTGTATGTTTTGAAGTATGGGATGCTCTCTATGGGGTGATGTCCTGGTTTTGTTTCATGCTCTTCCTTCCCCATTCTTTGAATTTCTTTTTTCTAGCATGTGACTGCTGTTGCATTGAAATGTGTTCCAAGAAGAATGAAGTTTGTCTTTACTAATGACTTTTTTTTTTTTTACAAAAAAGCACTGAATAGCCATGAGGTTTTAGTGCTCTATAAATTCCACAACATCAAATCACTCCAATGATAACTGTGAACAATAATGTCATTACTGAGTGGAGGTTGTTGATTGGCCAGAGGGCAGAACCAGGCTAAGTTACACTGTTCTTTTCTATCAGATATATAATGAAGGGTGAGAGGCATTAAGCACTCCAGTAAGAAGAGGCTCACAGGATGCTAGTTTAGATATTAAGAGTTTTTCATAAAGCATATATTTCATGAAAGTTTTTACTTTCCGTTAGAGAAGGCATAAAGTAATTGCTATAGTGAAACAGGCAATGTTGTACTTATCTGAATTTATGGAACTCTTAGATTTAGTTTTATTTAGAAACATATTAAACTTTGAGGAATATGTTTGATCAGAAATCCAAAGAATGAATTTTTTTTAAGATCAAAATCAGAATTGCAATAGATATCCAAAGATTTGACTGAATCAACAGCTGCAATTCCCAAAGGTGTTTTACAGAATTGAGAGAAAGGTGTAAGTAATTGCTTGTTCACTAATATTTGAGAATTTGGTCCCTCATTTACCTTTGGCTTTCAGTTTATTTAAGAGAAACATTTATTTTACTGATGTATGTAATCTGGTGTGCCCTTTTCATGTAGATTTAACTCAGTCTGATAACATAAACTAAGGTAATGTCATAGAGGACACTTGATTATATGTGTTATTGTAAGGAAAATCTTTGTGATGAATACAGTGATTTATCCTATGCAGAGGTCTTTTATTGCATCTTATTATTGATTGCATCTAAGTCTATGCAGAATGTAATTACATAGCAAGTATAACTGATTAGTGAGCATATTGATAGAATACAAATTTCAGCTTTTTGCATAGGCATTTCTGGAACTTGTTGGAGTTTAGATAATTATATTTGTGAGAGATCCTTGTTCTAACAACAAAAAAGTGAACGCTAGTTTCATTTGGATCACATCGACAGTTGTATGTGCTGATAATTTTAATGATGTATACTTTAATTCTCATTATGTTGAAAAGTGTATTGCTTATTCTTAAAGAGAGCTGGGATTATGAAAAATTTTATTGCCCTATAATCATAATGTATCCCTTTTAGATAATGTAATCAAAATGATAAGTTTAAGCCTCAGATATTACTATATAATAGTGATGTATATGATAATACAGTAGCAGCTGATGTTTAGGGCATTCACTGTTTGTGTAGTGGTACATCACTGACAGTCACACTCATTTTCTTAAATTCACTTAACAGGTATATAACAGGTGAAAAAGAGGGCAAATGAGAGTTGGGGTGAGAGAGTATCATTAAATCTTAGGGAGAATAAAAAGATGTTTTGGAAGGAGGTAAATAAAGTGCGTAAGACAAGGGAACAAATTTATTTTTTATTTATTTTGCTTTGTCGCTGTCTCCCATGTTAATGCAAGGAAACAGACGAAAGAATGGCCCAACCCACCCACATACACATGTATATACATACACGTCCACACACGCAAATATACATACATATACATCTCAACGTATACATATATGTATATACACAGTCATATACATATATACACATGTACATAATTCATACTGTCTGCCTTTATTCATTCCCATTGCCACCCTGCCACACATGAAATAACAACCCCCTCCCCCTTCATGTGTGTGGGTAGCGCTAGGAAAGGACAACAAAGGCCACATTCGTTCACACTCGGTCTCTAGCTGTCACTTAGTCTCTAGCTGTCATGTAATAATGCACGGAAACCACAGCTCCCCTCCCATATATATATGGGGGGCTGGAAATCCTCCCCTCTTGGTTTTTTTTAATTTTCCAAAAGAAGGAACAGAGAAGGGGGCCAGGTGAGGATATTCCCTCAAAGGCCCAGTCCTCTGTTCTTAATGCTACCTCGCTAACGTGGGTAATGGCGAATAGTTTGAAAAATATATATATATATATATGAAAAGGGGAGCAAGCAAAGTACACTCTTTATTTCTGTTGAGGTTAAAGCATCTCTTTATAAATGATTATGATTACTGATGAATTGAATTCACTCTCAAGATTGCTGTAAGATTCTGATTAGGTCAAAAGTTGATTAATGCTAGTGCAAATGTATTTACATTGAGCTCTTACTTAAATTCTGTTGTATTGTATCTCTGTAATTTTTTTTAGTGATTATTGTATTTTCAGTGGATCACAGACATAGTAATTTCAAAGTACTTTGTATGATAATTTTTTTTATATATAATCATTCCTTTTATACTGTAAAAATTTGATTCTACTTTGAACATTGGTTAGAATACACTTGCTTAAGCACTTTACTTATGGCAGTAGGACAGCTTTCTCTGGATGGACAGAGCCCCATGACCATCTTCATGAGCATATGCTTGTTAGGAATGAAAACACCAGTTTACCCCCAAAATGTAGTGTATCCATTAACATTCACCTTCTTTGACTATTGTAAAACATATGAGGCTGGCAGATGCTCATTCATGACTCTGCTTTCATATAACAACCTGTCCAGGTCTACCCCATTATGGTGCCAGGTTTATTTACATTAGTGCACTGTTTGGATATGCAAACATTTGTTTGATGTTGGCTTCATATGTCTTTCCTTAAATTTCTCTTCTTTTGGAGGTAAATGTTTTGTTGAATTTAGGGAATGATAGAAACTGCAGACAACACAGTAAGGATGGCAGTCATAGACTGATATGATATCCATCTCAACTGCTGAGTTTTGCATTTTTCTTTGTATTTTAGAATGGTTTAAATCTTGGTTTTTTCAGTGAGGTAGTGCTGGGAAAACAGACAAAAAAGACCACATTCATTCACACTCAGTCTCTATCTGTCGTGTGTAATGCACTGAGACTACAGCTCTCTATCCACATCCAGTCCCCAAAGACCTTTCCATAGTTTATCCCAGACGTTTCACATGCCCTGGTTCAGTCCATGGACAGCACTTCAACCCCAGTATACCACATAGTTCCAATTCACTCTATTTCTTGCATGCCACTCACTCTCCTGTATGTTCATAATCTTTTTCACTCCATCCTTCCATCTCCAATTTGGCCTCCCACTTCTTGTTCTCTCCACCTCTGACACATATATCCTCTTTGTCAATCTTTCCTCACTCATTCTCTCCATATATCCTCTTTGTCAATCTTTCCTCACTCATTCTTTCCATATATCCTCTTTGTCAATCTTTCCTCACTCATTCTCTCCATATGTCCAAACCATTTCAACACACCTTCTTATGCTCTCTAAACCACTTTTTTTATTATCACAAATCTGTCTTGCCTTTTCATTACAAACTTGATCAAACCACCTCACACCACATATTGTCTTTAAACAATTTATTTCCAACACATCCTCCCTTGTTTGCACACCCCCTATCTATAGCCTATGCCTTGCAATTATATGATAGTGTTGGAAATACTATTCCTTCAAACTTAACCATTTTTGCTCTATGAGATAACATTCTGTTTTTCCATACAGTCTTCATTGCTCCTAGAACCTTCGCCCCCTCTCCCACCCTGCGACTCACTTCCGCTTTCATGGTTCCATTCACTGCCAAGTCCACTCCCAGGTATCTAAAACACTTTACCTGCTTCAGTTTTCCTCCATTCAAACTTACATCCCAGCTAGTTTGTCCCTCAACCCTGCAGAACCTAATAACCTTGCTTTTATTTAAATTCACTCTCCACTTTCTCGTTTCACACATTTTTCTAAACTTAGTCACCAACTTCTGCAGTTTCTCACTCAAATCAGCAACCAACATACTGCATACTCTCCCCTCTCTCCAAAAGTCTTGTGTTTACCTCCCTAACCACCCCATTCATGAACAGATTAAACAACCAACCATGATGACATCATACACCTGCTGCAGACCAACCTCCATTGGGAACCAATCACTCCTCTCTTCCTACTCATACACATGTCTTACAACCTCGATAAAAACTAATCACTGCTTCTAACAGCTTACTTCCCACACCATATTTTCTTAAAATCTTCCACAAAGCATTTCTTACCAACCCAATCATATGCCTTCCTGATCCATAAATGCCACATACAAATCCATTGGTTTTTCTAAGTATTTCTCACATACTTTCTTCAAATCAAACACTTGATCCGCACATCCTCTGCCACTTCTGAAACAACACTTATCCTCCCTAGTCTCATGCTCTGTTCATGCCTTCACCCTCTCAATCAATTCTCTCCCATGCAATTTTCCAGGTATACTCAACAAACTTATGCCTCTGCAGTTTGAACACTCGCCTTTATCCCCGTTGCCTTTGTACTGTAGCTTTATACATGCATTCCACCAATCCTCAGGCACTTCACCATGATCCATACATACATTGAATATCCTTACCAACCAATCAACAACACAGTCACCTCCTTTCTTCATAAATTCAATTGCAATACCATCCACTCCAGGTTTTACTACATCTCATTAAGATGTATTCTGGAATGATAACATGTACATTGTCATTGTTGCTGTCTTAAATATTACAAATTGCATCTTCTTAAAGCCTTAACAAACAAATTCTATTCATGTCAGTTACAGAGACAAGTTATACAAACTTTGGACGAATTATGTGTGTGTCAATAAGGGCGAAAGCGAGAAGATTCATCACACAGGATAGATGCCATTGTTGTTAAGGAATTGCATCTCCTTCTTGCCTTCCCAAGGAATTTGTGTCTTGGTCGTTATCAGTGAGGATTTGGCAAGCAATTATTCTGTAAAAGGATTACCAGCATTCTTGCCAGGGTCCATCTTCACCTTATTAACATGGTTGAAATTGACAACCATCAGCCATCATGAACAGCAGCACCAATTGCCATAGCAGAGGGTGTGTTAATGAAAACCTTGGGCTAGATGGGCAGCAGGAAGGGGGTTGCTCCTGAGGGCACCAAGATGTCCTGGAGCTGCAAGAACTCCCAAGCACAACTAGATGGTTATGATCTTGGCCTTGAGGCCATAGAAGGAAGTCATTAAGATTGAATAGATGTAGATCTATCTATCTATCTATATCTCTCATGCCTGTTCCCTTCTAGAACTCACTCAGAGGGGTGTCCACAGCAATAGAGTCTCCATAGTTAGTGATCTCCAGTGTCACTTGTTAGCCTTTAGTGCCTTACCCTTAACAGGCCACTGGTGGAGGGACAACTCTAGTGCAGTGTTTGTAGAGGTTTCTACCTAAATGTTCCTACTGACTGCTCTAGATGTAGGGGTTATTCTGGCATATGTGCATATGATTATAGCATCCCTCGTGCAACATGGTGACTTGGACAGTGGAGATGTAGATGTCATTTTCATTGATCATATCATCCCAGGTTTGTCTGTCAAGAGCAATGTGAAGATCATTAAAATTTGCTTGTTCGAAATCAGGTAATTTTTCATGACTGTTATGTTGACCAACATTGAGCGCAGTGTTGAAAACAACCTGAAAAGTTATTTGTCAGTGGTAACTTGTACCACTTTTTCTCGAAGTTTGTTTCTAGTCAGAGCTAAATCTCACATATTCTTGTCACGAGTAGGTTATTCATAAGGAACTTCTCATTGGGTGGGAATGGCTATAGGTGTCTTTGGGAGCCCATTTTTGGATAAGACTTCTGCTTTGACCTAGTTGACTTTCATTGTGTGGCTTCGTGTATGCTGCCTTTGGATGAGGGGTCATTCATCAGTAAGGATTAGGTTTTTTCTTTAGTTTATTTTAGACTTTTCTTAATATCTTTCCTCCTCCATGTATGTTCTTAGGTACGTACTGGGTTTGAAGGATTAAAAACCCTCTCTATACAACAGGCAGAGCCGTATGAGCATCACTTAAATTTCCTTTACCTGTCTTTCCCTCTTTTCTTTTCTAAAAGCCATTTCTTGGTTCCAGACAGTAACAGACCAGAGGCAGTCACCAGTGGTCAGCAAATAAATGTGGGTGAGATGTTACTAGGTGTCATCTCGCCTCTACACTGGACGGGTCGCTATATAGTTGCTGAGTTCCTGTGAATGAGGATCTGCTGGCTGCACCTGTTTTTGATGGTCAAAGGGGGTGAAGCCACGTGGATACATATTCTGGGTAAAACTGCGTTTTAACACTCCACTAACCAAGTGCTCTCTCAGATGCTAATTGGGCTCTTCAAACCTTGGAGAAATGGATTTTCAGTTTTCTGAACTTGCATTTATTATTTAAAGTATTTTCGATAGTACAGCTGTGGATGGTATATTGGTGCTATTATGCAAATAGTTCAGGAGTGTTATTATTATTCTTCATTAGTATAAAACTAAAATTGTTTCATTTTCTGCATCGGAATCAATAAGAGATGATTTCCGAATAACTAGTTTTTGATTTTTCTCTGCCATAAATTCATAGTAGTACTCATTTTTAGTTTGTTTTCTAAGATAGAACCAGCAAGTATTGGAGGCAGAACTGCTGCACAGTGTTTTGCCTAAGACCATATTACTTTATTTCACTGACTTTAATTTCACCATTGAAAAGATTGTGAAAATCTCCACTTCAATGGTGTCTTAGGCTAGGGAGGGGCCGGTTTTTATTAGGTTGCCAGAAATTTCAGGAATGTATTTTGTGTTTGTGTGTGTGTGCAGAGTAGCAGGTAGGAGTACATGAAGATGATAGTAATTTTAAGGTTGAGAAAAAATAAACCAATTTTATGTCATTTCATTTTCTCTTTCATATGTAAATTTTTTATAAATATACCTATGTAAAAGTATTTTCTTAACCTTAGTTTACTCTAGTCAGTAGTAACAGTGAAGATTGTAAAGATTAAAGTGTTGAAAATTAATACTGTATTCTTTATTATAAATGTTTGTGAAAGATTACTGCAACAAAGTAATTTTAACTTATGTAACAGGATATAATAGATAATGCACTGAACTGCCATCATCTTAAATATAGTGATAGGAACTGGGCACCAAGCTGTCGATGGTCTGAGTATGATAAAAGATAATGGGAACCAACTGTCATGAATAAGAGGATAAGAACAGAGTTGGAATGATACAAATTCATATGATTACCTACTATAGTAAGTTGTTTAGTGTTTATACTTTATATAATATATACTTTAATACAGTATATCTGTAAAGTTAAAGTTATATTCTTAGAGGAAAACTTCCCCTCAAAGTATTTTCACCTCATGTATATGAAGAATTTGAAAGTTTCAGCATTTTGGTATAATGTGAGGAAATTTTTAAAAAAATGAAAGATTTGGTTACTTTTCTGTTAAGTTTATAATTTATCCCTGGGGATAGGGGAGAAAGAATACTTCCCACGTGTTCCCTGCGTGTCGTAGAAGGCGACTAAAAGAGGAGGGAGCGGGTGGCTGGAAATCCTCCCCTCTCGTTTTTTTTTTTTTTTTTTTTTTTTAATTTTCCAAAGGAAGGAACAGAGAAGGGGGCCTGGTGAGGATATTCCCTCAAAGGCCCAGTCCTCTGTTCTTAACACTACCTCGCTAATGCGGGAAATGGCGAATAGTATGAAAGAAAAAAAGATCTGTAAAGTCATTTTGATAGCTTCAAATAGGACCCAGCTTTCTTAAATACATTTGTGCTATTTTCATTTGATTCTCTCAATAATTTTCTTGTATTCACATTAGTATATTGTTATTTAATGTATGTATGACTCATGTTGAGGTACCTGAGTGAAATATAAAATGTTGAGGGATTTGGATGTGGTTGTTGATAAAATGACTGGATTTATTTACTGTGAACAGATTAAAGGACACCATAGAAAAGCATAGAAACTAGAAAGAAACAGTAAGAGCGCAGTGCTTCATTATCTCTGAAAAAAATAAGAAGTGTTAAACTGAAAGAAAAACTTTCCTATGTTTCGAGAGAATTAGGACCTTCTCTGTCTACAGTGGGAAGAATAGTTACATGACAAAAGCCAGTGCTCAGGCTTGGACACCATTAAGTGCAGTGAGGGTGATGTTACCTGAAATAGTAACTGAAAAATTAGAGTCAAGGATGCCATGGTTATTATCAGTTTATATGGACAGTAGATAGCATTAATGTCAAGAAAATAGATGAGTAATGATAATACAGTTTTCAATGATATAGTCACAAAAGCAGTTCTGAAGGTAAGAAACTGATAAGCATAAAAAGAATTGTAATATTAAAGAAAATTTGACTTATTAATGCTGTGTACTGGACAGTGGTTATTGTAATAGGCAACAGCAGAGGTTGAGGAGGAAATGGTAAAAATTATGTGGTGGCATTGCAAAGTAGCAGCAGTGTAACTTTCAAGAAGCTTCAAATTTGTGCTTAAATATGCTGTATAAAAATTCTTATGGTTATCAGTTGCCACAATTGGCATTTGAATTAGGGAATAAGGGAAATTTGGGATACAAGAGTTTTCCAGTCAGATAAATGCCAGATGACGATGCTTTTCCTATATCATTAACTTTGTCTACTGAAGTTTATGCAATGAATTTCTTTCCACAGCTCCCAGTATCCTGGGGCAGTTGTTCCCACTAAAGCATAAAAATTAATCATATTGACATAATTAACCATGAATCATGAATATCTTTATTCACAAGAAAAAGAATACAATAATGAATTTTGACTGAAAAACAAGTAATTTTAATGGACAGTTCACTTCAGTCTCACATTATGAACAATACTCTTCATAGAAAAAATATATATATCTTTTAAATATAAATATCTAAAGTAATCCCATTCATGTATAAACAAAAGATAGAGAGGCTGAAATACAGAAGTACACACACATTCTTCGTGCAACAAAACATTGTTACTTTGTCAACACAGTAATTTTTTTAATATCCCAACGCACTTACCTTCCTGGAGCAGCAAGGTAAGGTTAGTTACTTTATATAATTTCAGAAAATTAATAAAAATCTTGTGTACCAATTTTCATAACCTGAACTGACCAGTAACATTTTAATAATTGTATGGGATTACTCATTTCATTCATACATATTCAGTAACACCCATGAAGGGAAATAATTTTTTTTAATCATGAATACACTTTATAAACAATACATAAAACTCAGAAACTTAACCACAATTTGAGTACTGAGTTTGATTCGAGTGTTACATTTGAAGATGACGTCAAATATATGATAATTTTAGAGATCAAATCATACCAGTTTCAATTTTTAAGATTAATCATTCATCCTTGGTAAAGAAAGTACATTACACTCTGGAGAAAACTGTCATGTTTACCAGCAAATTCTTTAACCATAATGGTTTATATTCTGCAGTACATAAAAAATCGCATATAAAAAAAAATTATAAAATATTTCCTGATCACAGAGCTCCCTGGGAGATAAAGTCAATATTTTGTGCATAAATCCTAATGCATATAAACTCAGTCCTCAAAATACCAGGTTACTTCAAGGAAAACATAGACCACATTAGGAGTTTTCTTAACGTTCTTTAGTTGCCCCATTTCAAGACTTTATTCTCAATCCACTAGAATGACATTTAACTATATTCATATATTAGGATAAAGGATATTGTGGGAAAGAGTACCTACCTATGAATACCTATAAAAGGATTTGCCAGAACGGCAAGGCTAGCATTAAGAGAGTGAGGAAGGAGTATCCCTTAGTATCCTCTACATGCAATACATTTGCTACACCCTACACATCAAATGCCTGGTCATCCACCCTTTTAAAAATAACAATAATAAAACTACAAACTAAACAAAACACGTTCACTCATAACAATCTCCATCATCTTCACAACCAAAGACATTTAACTACACAATGAAAACAAAATCCTTCCAATACAATCCCACCTTAACATGCTTGGCACCCAATTCTTGCAACATACCACTTCATAAGCAACCTCCATGCACACACCCCTGCCTCTTCACTTCAGCACTTGGTGTTCACAAATACTCCTTCTGCCAACCAACACAATAATGACAAGATACATTCGTAGTGTAATGGCTCAACAAACACTGAACAAGCTGCTCCCCAAACTCCATTCCACTAGCCATTTGACAATCTCAAACTACACTAGCTGATCATAACATATTCATAGGCTGCCCAGGGTAGAGCGCATAGGTTTGAGTCCTAGTTGTCATTGCTGTTCATCTTCCCCAAGGGGATTAAATGGGTACTTGGCTTAGGGTAAGGTACATACATACATGGCGGTGGCATGGCTTCAGTTTGGGCAATCAGCTGCTTACATAAAAATAATTAGACACATCACAGAACTCATGCCTACAATGAAACTCTCACTTGAAGCCAATAAAAACCTACTCTTAAAGTGCCTTGAATTCAACATATGAACTTGGATCATATATCACTGCACTTAATCTATGATTTCAAAAAATAAGTACTGTGGAAACCCCTAAAACTCAAACACACAATATCATTGCACTTGATCTATACTTTCATGTACTGAGTACAGTGGAAATCACCAAAGAAGGGGGTCCAGAGGTACGGAGGTGAGGTGAAGTGAATATAATAGAATGGTGGAAAGAGAAGAGGCTGAGAGATGAAGTGTAGCAAAACAGCTGGAGTGAATGAAAATAAGAATTTTCATTTAGTGGGTGAAACTGTTGCCGACTGATGACTTTATGGCCTTAGTGATCTGCCCGGAGGACTGGCAAAATGTATAGAGAGTGTTTTTATATAAATAAAAGGCTTAACAATGACTGCTTAAATTGCAGAAGTTAAGTCTGCTGAGTATATACAGATAAGTGTATGAGAGAGAGCTGACCGAGAATGTGGTGGCATGCAGAGAACATCTGCATTGGAAGTATCAGTGTAGCTTCAGGAGAGATAGAAGATATGTGGAGCAGATGTCTTCTTTGAAGAATGTGTGTGAAATACATGAAAAACTAAAGTACGTGGCATTTGGATTTCAAGAAAGTTTTGGATTGGGTTGACAGAAAGGCTCTTTGAATATGTACTGTAAATGGAAAGTTAATGAATGTAGTGACCAGGAGAGTTGAGCATGTATGTAAGAAGGAAGGTAGGAAGGCAAAAAGTTCTTGGTGAAGGTGTGTCTGCATTAAGGATGTGTTATGTCACCATGATTGTTGAATAAGTTTTTGAACAGGGTGGTGAGATAGGTAAGGCTAAGGTCTTACAGTAAGCAGCCGGGGTACATTATGCTGAGTGTGGATGGGCAAGGAAGGTGAATAAATAACTAAATACAGATGACACAATTCCGATAGTAGACTTGACAGGTGGTAAAGTTTGAGATATGGGACACACAAAGTCCAGAATGTATATGAACAAAAGTAAGGAAATGAGGTGCAGAAGGGTTATGAAACATGATGGTTTTACACTGTCTGAATTAGGAGGATCTTGGGAAGTTGAGTGCTGTAAGTTTTGGCCTAAAAGTGTATGAAAGTATGGGACCTGAAGTCATCGGTGGGAAAGTGGGCTTAATTCCGGGGTAAATTGAGTGTTTGAGAGGAAATGTCAGTGTCTATCTGTCAGGGCAAAGATGGGAATGTTTGTATGGATGTAAGTCTTGGGCTTTGAATGCAAAAGAATGGAAAAAAAAAAAGGGGGGGGGGTGGACATGTTGGATATGCAAGGCCAAAGGACACAAAAGGACAATATAAGGTGTGATGGCTGATCATGTAAAGTTTTATAATGTAAGAGAAGTGTGTACTAAGCACAGTGTAACTAAAAGAGATGACAAGGATATGCTAAGAATGGTTTGGGCATATGGACAGGATAGGTGAAGAGATCTATATATCAGAAGTGCGGGAAGAAAGACAGAAGGGGAGATTAAGGATGAGATGAAAGGATGGAGTGCAAGAGGCTGTGGGGTATCAAAACCTAAACTCAAGAGGATGTGAGACTAGCATAAGAAGTGTATTTCAGAAGGGTGGAAGTGTCCAAGGGTGGTGTTTAAAACCCAATTAAGGCAGTTATTTAGTGCTTGTCAGGTGATTATGGTGTGTATATGTTATGTCACTGTCACGTTTGTTCTAAGAAAGGGGGATCTGTTAGTGTAGGTTTCTGAAGTGTGAGGCAGGGGTCAATTTTTTTATCTCTAACTGGGGGTTGGTGGTTGGTTATAAAGTGGTTTGGATAAGAAGGGTCAAGGACTGCCATAAAAAGCCAAGTGCAGAGTTTATCGAGGTGAGATTGCATTGGAAGTAGTTTTGCTTCACTAAGTAGGTGTTGAATGTTTGTGGTTGCTCAGTAGCAGGTGAGTGTTCTAAGTGCTGTGTTCTGTATGAACTGCAACTCTGTCATATTTGTTTTTAACAGGATACGTGATTAGAAAGGTGGAGAATAGTTTAGGGTGGAACAAATGTACTGATTTTAGAGGATACACTATATATATATCTCATGGGGCAGGAAGTGAGTATATATATATTGCATGTTTTTACTGGACTCCACCTGCTTGTGGTTACACCGCAAGTGAAGCGTCACCTTTGGTGAGGTTGTATCATCGTCAGCGGACGGAAAAGAGTACAATCTCATTTGAGGAACTTCTCACTCCGAAGGAGTCCATAATTTCTTTGCCAGTTACATTAGCACAACTATGACAACTTCGAAACTGTAGGAGCCCCATAAGAAAGGGTCCTGGGAGTATATCATACATTATAATTATTTAACATTGGAATTGAAATGAGTATTTATAGAGGAAGAATATATCAAGTCCTAGCTGGGTGGAGTAGGTTAATAAAAGTAGCAACCAACAGGTCACAGACCCAACTGGTGCAAGTTGAGGCAGAAGAATACAGGAGTAAAATCACCAAAGTGACGAACTAATCTGCTCAGAGGAACCCACAATGTCTGCTGTGTTGGTAGACAATAAAGTTTGAATTAACAAGTTATTTCCAAGTCACATGACTACTACTTTTACAGCAGGATTCTATATCCTCGTAGATTTTGGGCCACAGAACCCAAGCTATATCAGGGACTGATAATAAATCCATGCCTAATATTCTGAGGAATAGGATTACAGCATCTTAACCCCTGCACTGAAAAAGTTAAGAATAAATTTACAGGAACAATTATAGCCTACACTTTGTCTAGCAATTATCACAAAATTAATTTCTACAGAGGGAGATATCTACATAGACCCATAAAGATCTAAGTCTAAATCATCATCAGAGTCAAGGTCATCATCCAAATCTCCACTCCAGAAGGCAACTTCTTGAGAAAAATCTCCGAGGCTTCTCTCCGATACCATTCTGAAGCAACTGCCAACCCTGAGAACAAACACATACATGAGTGAAAAAGTGATAGTGGGGTACTACTTTGATTTCACATTTAAATAAAACATAAAAACCCACTTTGACATAAAGGGAAACACTTTCTGGTCACTCATCTAGTACTGGATGCATCCCAAAGAAAATAGAAAAATCAAAAGTTTTGAAATTCTTCCTCAGATAGTTGAAGTAACAAAACACATAGAACAACCTACCCTTAGGACCCGTTCCTTTGCTGAACTGATCCCAATTCCTACCCTTTAGCTTGCCCTGGCATTTACAAACCTGATTTCATGATGCTCTGTAAGAGGCAAGCAGGACACGCACAAGAAATGTACTACTGAATATGAGTCTTTTCTGGAGAAACCTCATTTATATTGTGAGTGGCTTTCCTTCTGATAAAAAGTAACATCTCTGATTCATATTCACTGGCAAAGGACAATGGAGAGGAAGCAAACTTTTTATATATATAAATCCATAGATAAATTCTACACAAAAAAATAAAGAATAGGTAAAACATGCTCTGCAGAGATCATTTGCCCTGTAAATGACTAGTGAAACAATGAGAAGCATTACCATATGTTAGCCAGATTACTAAGACCCAAGAAATTAGGCTTCCCAAGGGATGGCACAAAAACAGTGAGTCTCGATACATCTTGGTTAATGAATCATGAGAGAAAGGTAAAAAATTTCATTAGCATTTAGCAAGGCAGCTCACATTAAATTCAACTAGCAAAATGTATGCTGTGGACTGAGGATGTCTGAGTGAACTGAAAACTAAATACACTTACTCCAACCCTTACATATATGAACAGTGTAAAGATAATAGGAAAATAAACAGACTTTTATGTGCTTAGACAAAAGTAAAGAATGCAAAATTTCCTGAATTTCACCTTTATAATGCATAAATTCCTACTCAGACAATTTTGAAATGTCAAACATACTGGCTCTTGTAAATAAAAAAAAAAAAAAAAAATGCTATTTTATCTATAACTACCCAACTAATACTGCTATCTAATCTATGCTAACCTTACATATGACTTTTTACTTTAGGTTCTGTATCTGTCACCTAATACCCACCATAACCTAGCAAAGTGTATTATTAGAATTCCAATAAATTATAATGAACCCATAAAATGAGGACATAATATATAAAGTCCGCTGCAATGTGAAAAAAAATAAATGATAGCATACAAAAGTAATAAAATTATACTGAAAGCTGTATAAATACCTTTGCATTTATACTCTGAGTGAAGAGTGAAAATAGGTATACATGAAATTTCAAACAACACCGAATAAAAAGTGAGAAAAGGGAGACCATGTGTCATTTTTCTCATTAAAAGTTTTCACATGGGATTCATACAGGCACTGCACTGATGTTGAATAATACCAATACAATTAAAAATATGCTTCTCAGGCCACTAACAGTTAGTTTAAAGGCTATCTTCACTACACTTATCCTTATTACACACTTATAGGTCAGGACACTGCTCCCAGGACACCACTGGCCTATAACCCAACCGACAGGTTCAGGTTAATAGTCACCTCTGCTATATTCTAATTTTCACTACATCTTAATTTTACTTCACCCTTATGGGTCAGATCAAAGACCATCGTCTCTGCACCTTAAGAGATTTGATATTTTTCTCTTAAAACTGCAGACTCTGAAGAAATCAGAAATTTTCAAAATACTGTACTAAATATTTTGACAACATATGAAAATTTAATCACATTAAACTGAGAATCAATGACTACAAATAACAGTACGAAATTAAAAAAATTTAATTGCAATGACGGCAAGTTTTTTTCAGCTGTGGAGCTGTAAACATTTGAATCAATTACAGCCAGATATTATATGTGAAGACTATCAACGCCTTTGAATCAAAACTAGAAAAATACTTCATAATTAATATCAGTAAATATACTTGTTTTAAGAAGGAAAAACAGATATTCAAATTGGTAGTTTTGAATTTCAACTTCTTTTCCATTTCATAATGATCCTCCCTTCTATGGAACTGAACTGCAGAGAAGGCAACTTGTCCTATTCACAGTATCCTATAAGATTTCCATGGCAGTACACTCAACCCATACTACACAGGGTTTCTTAGCTCTTTTCCAGATGGTTCTGAGCCAGAGGGAGAGGTGGGAGGGGTAAATGCCTTCAGCTTTACTATCCTGTCTCTACCACCAATAAGGTTCTTATCTGAATGAGCTACTGCCACCTTCCAGCAGACAACCTAGTCATGGACCAGTTATCTGTTCTTCCCATATATTGACTTACGGCAGATAACCTTGTCACTGACCATCAGGTCTCCTGTTACCTGAACTGCCCTTGCAATGATCTTCACTTCTCCCTTATCTTTAATGTAGCGGAGTTTGATCTGCCCCCCTTACAAGTCAGGTCGAAGGTAATCTTCACTACACCCTAATCTTCAAGACACCGTCAGTACCACTGGCAATTCATCTAACAAATAACAGTCACGTAAAATGTCTTAATATAATGATGACACAACTGACCTGACACAACACTGGGGTTTGGCCCAAACCAGCCTTTGCCCTGTTTACTTTAGTCAGAGGCCATCTTCAATACACCCCAACACCACATGCCTTTCAATCAATCCTTCACTATGTTTCAAGTTTGAAGTACTGACTGCTAGAAAAAAGAAAGGAATAAAAGAGCCAAGTAAAAAACAGTATGTTTCTCTCCTTCCAAGAGACATGTAATAAAAAAACAACAAAATCCATCATTCATTTCTCTGTCTTGAAACTGTACTTTAACTACCTTGATCAATAATAAGTGTATCTTACAAGTGCTTAAAGTCAAGGGTAGATGAAAAGATAGTTAATTTGTAACAAAGTCTGCCCTAAATTTATAATACTGTATGATGTATTAGCCCATTTTATTGTGATCATAAAATTCTAATATGACTTCAAAACGCACATGTACATTTTGTGGAATGAACTGTGTGTATGTGCATGTATGTGGAAGAGTACTGAAGGTGAAGATTATTATAGCAACTTCTGGAAATCATGAAGTAACTATAGTGGGTTTCTCCCATTAAAAGTTGTCTGCACCAGGAATGTCTGTCTGATGTTATATTTTTTTTTTTTTTTTTTTATACTTTGTCGCTGTCTCCCGCGTTTGCGAGGTAGCGCAAGGAAACAGACGAAAGAAATGGCCCAACCCCCCCCATACACATGTACATACACACGTCCACACACGCAAATATACATACCTACACAGCTTTCCATGGTTTACCCCGGACGCTTCACATGCCTTGATTCAATCCACTGACAGCACGTCAACCCCTGTATACCACATCGCTCCAATTCACTCTATTCCTTGCCCTCCTTTCACCCTCCTGCATGTTCAGGCCCCGATCACACAAAATCCTTTTCACTCCATCTTTCCACCTCCAATTTGGTCTCCCTCTTCTCCTCGTTCCCTCCACCTCCGACACATATATCCTCTTGGTCAATCTTTCCTCACTCATTCTCTCCATGTGCCCAAACCATTTCAAAACACCCTCTTCTGCTCTCTCAACCACGCTCTTTTTATTTCCACACATCTCTCTTACCCTTACGTTACTTACTCGATCAAACCACCTCACACCACACATTGTCCTCAAACATCTCATTTCCAGCACATCCATCCTCCTGCGCACAACTCTATCCATAGCCCACGCCTCGCAACCATACAACATTGTTGGAACTACTATTCCTTCAAACATACCCATTTTTGCTTTCCGGGATAATGTTCTCGACTTCCACACATTTTTCAAGGCTCCCAAAATTTTCACCCCCTCCCCCACCCTATGATCCACTTCCGCTTCCATGGTTCCATCCGCTGACAGATCCACTCCCAGATATCTAAAACACTTCACTTCCTCCAGTTTTTCTCCATTCAAACTCACCTCCCAATTGACTTGACCCTCAACCCTACTGTACCTAATAACCTTGCTCTTATTCACATTTACTCTTAACTTTCTTCTTCCACACACTTTACCAAACTCAGTCACCAGCTTCTGCAGTTTCTCACATGAATCCGCCACCAGCGCGGTATCATCAGCGAACAACAACTGACTCACTTCCCAAGCTCTCTCATCCCCAACAGACTTCATACTTGCCCCTCTTTCCAAGACTCTTGCATTTACCTCCCTAACAACCCCATCCATAAACAAATTAAACAACCATGGAGACATCACACACCCCTGCCGCAAACCTACATTCACTGAGAACCAATCACTTTCCTCTCTTCCTACACGTACACATGCCTTACATCCTCGATAAAAACTTTTCACTGCTTCTAACAACTTGCCTCCCACACCATATATTCTTAATACCTTCCACAGAGCATCTCTATCAACTCTATCATATGCCTTCTCCAGATCCATAAATGCTACATACAAATCCATTTGCTTTTCTAAGTATTTCTCACATACATTCTTCAAAGCAAACACCTGATCCACACATCCTCTACCACTTCTGAAACCACACTGCTCTTCCCCAATCTGATGCTCTGTACATGCCTTCACCCTCTCAATCAATACCCTCCCATATAATTTACCAGGAATACTCAACAAACTTATACCTCTGTAATTTGAGCACTCACTCTTATCCCCTTTGCCTTTGTACAATGGCACTATGCACGCATTCCGCCAATCCTCAGGCACCTCACCATGAGTCATACATACATTATATCTATCTATCTATTTATATCTCTGATGCCCATTCCCTCCAGAAACTCCCTCAAGGGGTGGCCATGGCAAAAGAGTCTCCGTGAATAGTGAATTCCAGTGCAGTGTTTTGAAAGACTCCTACCCAACGTTCTGACTGACTACTTCTACCTAATGTGTCTATCTAATTTTCATCCATATTTGTCATTTCCCGTGTTAGCGAGGTAGTGTTAAGAACAGAGGACCGAGCCTTACAGGGAATATCCTCACTTGGCCCCTTCTCTGTTCCCCCTTTTGGAAAATAAAAAATAAAAGGGGAGGATTTCCAGCCCCCAGCTCCCTCCCCTTTTAGTCGCCTTCTACGACATGCAGGGACTACATGGGAAGAATTCTTTCTCCCCTATCCCCAGGGATATTGTCTACCTAATGTTCCTGCTTAATATTACTTCCACCAAATGCTCCTGCCCAGTGTTCCTACCTATTACTTATATCTACTGCAACCACTTTGCCAAAAGGCAGGGCTAGTGCATAATGCTCACCACAAGAAAATCTAGAGTTACAAAGAATGAGTTATGTGAGTTAAGTGCTGTCAAGTGTTAAGTATGACATGGAGAGATTATATGTTTTCAGACAGAATGCCAACAGGCCATGTGTGGATGAGGCAGAAAGAAAGGACAGCTATCTGGGTCAGAGGAATGCAGCTTGACAACCACTATAGCGCTGGCTCACTATGCAACCCTCCCAAGCAGGTAGTACTGGTAATATTGCTCCCTGGTTGGTGGATGCCTACCAACACTTATATTTCTAGAAAACTGATTTACGTTAATTATTTTTCCCTTACATATTTAAATGTGAATCATACTATTGAGTCATATTATCAAGTTATCCATTGACTATGTGGGGAATGTTTTCCTGAATTTTTGTTCCATATCATAATGGAGTAAGATTCCCATGAGAACAGCTCCTCAAGGTTCTTCCTTTAAAATGCATGCTCTTACTCTTTATAATTCATTCAGCCAATTATTTATAATTATTTGTCTCAAAATTATATTAGTATATGCAAAACGTATGACTAAAATTCTCGGTTAATCAGAAGCCCCAAGCAAATGTATCTATTCTGATAAAGTACTACACATTTTATACAAACAAGCCACTTTAGACCCTATAAGCTATGAAATACTTATTTATCAATTAAAAAAGTAGGCTATTCTATTCTCACAAATATTTCAACTGAAAACAGCAACACTCTACATGAGAACTATTTCTAATACAGCAAAAATTACAACAGTCTGCAGAAAGTGTTATAAATCAATCTACAATTAGACACTAACATACAACAATTATACTTACTATGAATCAATGATCAACACAACTGAAATAAAGCCATGGTTTAAATCTACATACGAAATAAGTATACTAAAACTTCGACATGAAGGAAGGGATGTTATGAACTTTGGTACACAGCGAATGATTTTATAAACCAACTCGGATAATTCTTGTTTAGTAACTGCAAAAATTCTCTTTTGCATCAAAAAATTTCTATAATTTTACATGCTAGCTAATGTAAAAATTCCTGCCATTGCATAATAGCCACACACCAGCCATTTTCTGGGGCTTCCCTCACCGTGGATACAGTTAAACACCGCAGTCTCCAAAATTAATTGAGAAAAACTGGAATGCTTTTCAAAAGAAAAAACTGTCAGCACCTTTGAACAACTTCTTATATGAACTTCTATGATGTAGCAGTTAGCATTTATGACCGTGATGCCCAGGGTTGAATGCATAAGTTCGAATCCTGGTTGTGGCAGTTGGTCCACAATCGACCCAGTTATTCCCCGCCCCTAGAGGTTGGTCAATAAAATGGGTAAATGGCTCAAATTGTATGGGAGGGTATTGATTGAGAGGGTGAAGGAATGTACAGAGCATCAGTGTGGTTTTAGAAGTGGTAGAGGGTGTAAGGATCAAGTGTCAGCTTTAAAGAATGTGAGAAATACTTAGAAAAACAGATGAATTTGTATGTGGCATTCATGGATCTGGAGATGGCATATGATAGGGTTGATAGAGATGTTTTGTGGAAGGTCTTAGGAGTATATGGTGTGGGAGATAATTGGAAAGAAGTAGTGAAAAGTTTTTATCAGGGATGTAAGACATGGGTACAAGTAGGAAGAGAGGAGAGTGACTGGTTCCCAGTGAAGGTTGGTTTGTGGCAGAGGTGTGTAATGTCTCCATGGTTGTTTAATTTGTTTATGGAAGGGGTGGTTAGGGAGGTAAATGCAAGAGTTTTGGAGAGAGGGGCAAGTATGCAGTCTGCTAGGGATGAGAGGGCTTGGGAAGTGAGTCAGTTGCTGTTCACTGATGATACAGCACTTGTGGCTGATTTAAGTGAGAAACTGGAGAAGTTGGTGACTGAGTTTGAAAAAGTGTGAGAAAGGAGAAAGGTTATTAGGTTCAGCGGGGTGGAGAGACAAGTTAATTGGCACGTACGTTTGAATGGAGAAAAACTGGAAGTGAAGTGTTTTAGCTATCTGGGAGTGAACTTGGCAGTGAATGACCCCAAGGAAGCAGAAGTGAGTCACAGGGTGGGGAAGGGGGTGAAGGTTCTGGGAGAGATGAAGAATGTGTGGAAGGAGAGAACATTATCTCAAGAGAGCAAAAATGGGTATGTTTGAAGGAATAGTAGTTCCAACAATATTATATGGTTGTGAGGCATGGGCTATAGATAGGGTTGTACGGAGTAAGATGGATGTGTTGCAAATGAAATGTTTAACGACAATGTGTGGTGTAAGGTGGTTCGATCGAATAAGTAATGAAAGGGTAAGAGAAATGTGAGGTGATAAAAAGAGTGTAGTTGAGAAAGCAGAAGAGGGCGTGTTGAAATGGTTTGGACATATGGAGAGAATGAGTGAGGAAAGGCTGACAAAGAGGATTTATGTGTCAGAGGTGGACGGAACAAGGAGAAGTGGGAGACCAAATTGGAGGTGGAAGGATGGAATGAAAAATATTTTGAGCAACTGGGGCCTGAACATACAGGAAGGTGAGAAGCGTGCGAGGAACAGAGTGAACTGGAATGATGTGGCAAACCGGGGACGTCAATGGACTGAACCAGGGCATGTAAAATGTCTGGAGTAAATCATGTCTGGAGTAAATCATGGAAAGGTCTGTGGGGCCTGGATGTGGATAGGGAGGTGTGGTTTCAGTGCATTACACATGACAGCTAGAGACTGAGTGTGAACGAACGTGGCTTTTTTTTGTCTGTTTATCTAGTGCTACCTCATTGAAGCAAGGGGCAGCGATGCTGTTTTCCTGTGGGGTGGGGTGGTGCTGGGAACGGATGAAGGCAAGCAAGTGTGAAAATGCACATGTGTATATATGTATATGTCTGTGTATGTATATGTATATGTATATGTATGTATACGTGCATGTATGGGCATTTACGTAAATATATATGTGTATATGAGTGGATGAGCTGTTTTCATCTGTTTCCTGGCGCTACCTCGCTGACATGGGAAATGGCTATCGAGTATCATAAATAAATAAACATGTATTCCATCTACAGTGTTCAACATGACAATGTTGAAAGGCTTATTGTTCATGCCAATGACACTGATGTTATAGGTCCCTTCATCTATTATGCATCTACCGTGTTGAAGAATGTACCATAAATATGGATAAAAACTGACAAAGCAACTAATCTACCTGTTCACTGCATTGCTGCTGTGCTATGCCTATCTCGATGTCAATCATCATTGTTTATTCACAGTGTACAGTCTAAGTGGCAGGGAAACAACTAGTTACTTTTATTTTATCAGCAAGAAGGTGTGGTTTTCTGGAAGAATGACCCTTAATCTTCCTACCCTGGAGGAATTCACCAAAAATCCAACACAGTATGAAATTAGTGCCCCTGTCATTGATCAGGCAAGGCAACATTTGATCTTTGTGTACTCCAAAAGCATAGATACAGAACAGAGTCTTGCTATGGTTAGAGCTCACAAGTTGCTCACCAACAAATCAACATTACTGAAACTTTTGCCTCCAACTGAAGGTACATTTGTTCTCCATTTGCAATGTGCAGCACTGGTAACCATAACTGATAAGTCTGCACATATTGCAAAGCCACATTTACCTTCATTTGAGGAATATGGCTGGATTTCTGAAAATGAAACCTTTGTTCCCGAGGTAAATACTGAGCCAGCATGGCCACAAGAAATGGCATGATCCATTGCTTGTAACTGTACCAAAGACTGTAATAACAAATGTTCGAGTGTAAAGAAAGGGATAGCATGGTAAACCAGAGAAATGCGGTCAGGCATGTTGTTTGGCAGAGATACGTGATCCTAGCAGTGATGAAAGTGACAGTAGTGATGAGGATTAGTGCTGGATTCATGGGCGTATTATGTAAAGACATTTCACAGAAACACTGACTTCCACAGATTTTTAGGTTTTATCTGGATATTTAACTATTTTTGATTTGGTAATCTGACAAAAATCAACATTCAAGATCACTGAATTCAGACTTGACTTAAACTGTTTAAATGGAAAATGCTACATGACTGTTACTTTACCAAGCAAAGTTGAAACAAACTGAAAAATTTTATCATTTTGTTTTTTGCATATGATACCAGTTATAAACCGCTGATGATCGGTACTTTATGAATATAAGCAAGATATCACTTCTTGTATAATAATGTTGTATTACTATGATATTTGACGTATATCAGGCCATTAATCATGAATATAATGTACACAAACTCAGTATTTCTTTTATAAGAGATAAAGCAAACCATGTATCATTTATGCTTCTTTGTCACTCATGTTCAAGCATGTCATTTCTATGAAATACATGGATAAATGTGAATGCTTCCAAGCACTAACCATGTATTTTACAATGGCCGATAAAATATCATCAGTAACTTGCGGCAAAGGTTGTTCACCTGGAAAGTCATGTTGAATGGTTACTGAAACCATTGATACCACACAATCTTTTACAGCATCCCATGTCAGGTGGACCCGCTTGGCTACTTGGCTATGAACAGTTGCTCTGTTTATACGAGGGATTGATTCATCCTTGTATGGAATTCTGCTCTCACATTTGGGGCGTGTCTAGCTCTGTATGCTTACTTGACAGAGTTGAGGTGAAAGAGATCTGACATATAAACTCTCCCAGGTTAACTTCCAAACTTGACCCTCTTGCCCTACGCTGCAATAGTGGTCCACTTTTCCTCTTCTATAGGTAATGCTTTGGTTTGTGCTCCTGAGACCTGGCGGCTTGTGTGCCCCCACCACTAGCTACACCATGCAATACTCAGCAAGCTGCTAGGTCACATGATTATTGTGTGGCCATTTTGATACCTGCTTCTTTCCCTACACGTTGAGGCTGAGGAACTTTCCACCTTCTGATGTTTTTCCCCAATAACTATGACCTGGCACAATTCAAATGACAGGTCTTTCACTTCCTCCAAATTTCATAAATACCTTCTCTTGTCTTTCTTTTATCGGTTTCATTCTCTCCGTATTTCAATCAAGGCCCAGCCTTGATGTGAACTTTTGTCCATGAATGGAGCCTTAAGAAAAAAAAAAATCTTAATATTACACAGAATTACCTTGGACTACCACATTCCCTAGCTAGAAGAGACCTATCTGGTACGGTGGTAACTTTTTCCTGTTTAAGTTCCTAGCGACCTTACTAGATGGTGATAACTTTCCTTGAAGTACTGCATTCTTTTTTTTTTATCCCCAGTAAGGAGTAACTGATACTGGAAGTATTATAATCAACCACGATGCTCCACTTAACTGAGAAATAAATTAGCTCACAAACTTAACATTACATTGCATTAATCTTACTGACAGTAAGAGGGCTTAGTCGAAAAACATCAAAGCTAATGTACCTTAAAACATTAGGGTCAATCATTCTCTTTTTTTTTTCAGCTTTCCTTTTCCACTTTCATGAGGTATCATCAGGAACATATAAATGAGCCTTTAAGGAAAGCCCTTGCTTCACTTATAATGCCATTTTAAGAAAGTGTTAAGTAAGGGGGAGACTCCCAAACCCTTCTGTTGACTTTTACCTGCACAAGTTAAATTGCATTAAATCTATAGTTTCAGACAAGGTGTGAATTTTAACTTTATTGTTACCTTCTGTTTTTGCAGAGAAAATCCTGTAATCAGGTTCCTCAATTTAATTTGCCAGAAGCAACATTCTTTTACTTGGAAGAAAGACTCTTTTATTAATGACAACTAAGATTTTACTGTTTTGCTGCTGTAGCTGTCTGGGGATCTTAATAAACCCATAATAAATTTTTCAGTTGAGTGCTAAAGCCAGTCTAATAAGATTCATTTTACTGAGGGTTTAGTGTACTGCAGTGAAAGACATATTCTCTATAATCTGCAAATGTGAAAATCTGTAGTTGTTTCCAATTGAATTTTCTTTTATTTTTTTTTACAAAGCCAGCCATATTTTGAATATCCTCAGCTTTATATTCTTTATGCCCAGGTGGACACCTTGGCCATTTATTTTTTCTGCTTTGTATGTACAACCACACTGACTTATGCTGTTGTAATATTTTCACTTATGCCAATTTTACACATAAGATGAATAATATCAAGAGGTAAGTAAAGGTGTATTAGCAGAACACTTAAACAACACACCAGAAAAAGACATAATATGCATGCACTGCAAATGTTATTACTAGTAACTGAGTAATACAAATGCATACCCTGCACAAATTGCTGGCAATTAAAACTAAAATTAAATGAGAAGGTTAAGGGAAGTACTGTATTGAATCGAGGCACTGGACACACGCAAGACATGATTTTATATCGTTTTAAATTTTCGTTTGTTTATTTTGGGGGGAATATATCTCAGCAACCACCCCTCTTTCCCCAAAATTTTTACCTGGAGATAGTGGAGAAGAGCCAACTTCTCCAGCTGGTCTCCGCACAAGGCTTGCCCTGACCACCTACTCACCATCACTATCATTACCACTGTCAGCTTCCTCATCATCATCATCATCATCATCATCACCACTAGGAAAAAAGATATTACCAAACGCTGTCAATCTTTTTACCCTTTAGTTAGCTTTGTATAACTTTATCATCTATAAATGATTTATGGTACTGAAGACGTAGGAATCTAAGAAAATCTGTGTGTAACATAGAAACATTTCTAACAAGGAGAACCATCTGTTAAATCTGACTCCATAAGCACTTTTAATTTATATGGAGGTGTTTCTTTCCAAGTATATATACTGCAATGCATCTATAGAGATGAGTACTTACTTTTATTCCTCTGCTAAAAGAGACACCTGTCTCAGTACACATGAAGAAATATTCAAGAATAATAACTAGCACCTGACAAATCCAGAAAATGAGAGTAGTAATAACAATTACTCCAAATTATTTTGTATGAAACTTAACACTGTACATATGCTCTCAGGAAAGACAGCCAAGTACAATATCATAGATATGCAGGTAAGAAAGAAGAAATAAGATTTACATAATGGAAAACCAAATATCTGTTTCTTAAGAAAGATTTCCACTTGTAATACAATACGAATAAAAATTAAATGAAGACAGCATTTGAAGCACTGTAACTCCTTTAGTAGACTTAAAGCAACACTAGAAAAATGCCATACCTGTCAGAGTCAAGAGTCAGCTGCGAGCTCAAAACTTCTGGTGTGGATATGAGATATGAGAGAGCAAGACAGAATCCTTCACCTGATTCAAGTAACTGTTTCGTGCTGAGGTGATTATTCTGAAAAAAATAGTACATTAATTATATTCTTACTTATGCAAGGGATGAAAAAAAGAAGGATGTTTAATCAAGGAGACATTCACTTCATGACATGTTTGCAGCTAGATCAAGTATATCAACATTTTTTGGAGAAGATGGTCTGGATAATAACCTTTACTGGGTGCATTCTCAAGTTGCAGTGTCAAAACATGCACTTCATCTGAGGCAATGTTCCAAATTATTAACTTAAGGAAGGTTATGTTTAAAAATCAATGGCAGGTCCTAAAAAACAACAGAACCGACCAGAAAATGTTTTATTAGTTGTACCTAAACAGATATAGGAACATATGTCATAATGACAAGAGATATCTAGGAAGATAAAATAGATGGACAGTAAGTGTTAAAGATGAACACCTGAGAAGCTGGAAAGCTAGGTTAAGGAAATCTAACTGGGATGATGGACAGATAAACACATAATGTAATAAACATGGATAAACAGGGATAAATAAATCAACTTAGTCATGTGTAATGCACAGAAACTACAGCTCCCTATCCACATCCAGGTCCCACAGACCTTTCCATGGTTTACCCTAGACATTTCACATTCCCTGGTTCAGTCCACTGACAGCACACTGACCCCAGTATACCAAATCGTTCCAATTCACTCTATTCCTTGCACGCCACTCACACTCCTGTATGTTCAGGCCCCAATTGCTCAAAATCTTTTTCACTCCATTCTTCCACCTCTAATTTGGTCTCTCACTCCTCCTTGTTCCCACCACCTCTGACACATATATCCTCTCTGTCAACTTTTCCTCACTCATTCTCTCTATATGTCCAAACCATTCCAATACACTCTCTTCTGCTCTCTCAACCATACTCTTTTTTATTACCAAACATCTCTCTTACACTTTCATAATTTACTTAATCAAACCCTCTCACACCACATATTGTCCTCAAACATTTCATTTCCAACATATCCATCCTCCTCCATACAACCCTATTTATAGCCCATGGCTCACAACCCTCTCACAACCTTTGCCCCCTCCCCTACAGGCCAAACACATAAGTTTTATCTTCCCCACAATACACATCTCTTTCTATGCAGCAGTCAAAGCATGGGTAGTGAACAGAGTATTTGGTATGGTTTGTTTACCAACTGGAAGAGATCCTAACACAAAGAGACTAGTTACCAGCAATCTTTGAAGAGATGTGGAGTTTGAGAAAGTGGGTTAAGTACAGAACTACATAAGGTCAGAAAGTAAAATCTGTTGCTTTCTCAAGGTAAGGCTTAAACAGGTAACTGAATTAAAATGATCTATTATGTAATGTATTCTGATTAAAGAGAAACTAACTCTACAGCCACTATTAGTTATTAAAAGTTCCAAATAGTTTGGTTTTAGACATATTTCCCTATTTTTACATGCTAAACAGCATCCATTATGTTTGGAGATTTCTTACTATCATCTGTATATTTACTAAGGGCCCTAAAGGAGGCACTGGAAATAAATCTAAGGGGAAGATAAAAACTTTTTGTTTCATAAGTCTTGTGTTAATTCCTACATGAACATATTTCAACAAATATAGAAAGAAACAGGATTATTTCATTAAAAAAAATCCTTTAATATAAAAAATGAGGCTACTTACTTTGTATGGTCCCTGATCACAGCCACAAGTAGATGCCTCCATTGTATAAGACATGGGAATGTCAAACTGTCTCCACACTGCTACACGTGCTGTGGCCTCCCTTGCTCGTTCTATCAAGAAGTGGCAGTCACGCAGGGAAAATGTACCCATACAGTTCTGAGCAAGTCGTGGCAGAAGCTGAAAAACATGTCAATACAGTTAGGTTCACATGAACACCTGAAAAATGAGAACTGTAGAAAAAGAAAAATATCTTTATATACATTTCCATGTTATTATATTCTTAATTTACACAGTACAGCCTTAATATACAATACACAAATACTACTTTCCCTAAACCCTTAATTCAACATTCTGAACAGTAGAAAGAGAAAGATATCTTTGTATACACTTGTATGTGTTTATCGAGTAAGCAATAATAGGGTAAGAGAGATGTGTGGTAATGAAAAGTGTGTGGTTGAGAGAGCAGAAGAGGGTACTTTGAAATGATTTGGTCACATGGAGAGAATGTCTGATGAAAGACTGACAAAGAGGATATATGTGTCAGAGGTGGAGGGAACGAGGAGAAGTGGGAGACCAAATTGGAGGTGGAAAGATGGAGTGAAAAAGATTTTGAGTGATTGGGGCCTGAACATGCAGGAGGGTGAAAGGCGTGCAAGGAATAGAGTGAATTGGAACAATGTGGTATACTGGGGTCGACATGCTGTCAATGGATTGAACCAGGGCATGTGAAGCGTCTGGGGTAAACCATGGAAAGTTCTGTGGGGCCTGGATGTGGAAAGGGAGCTGTGGTTTCAGTGCATTATTACATGACAGCTAGAGACTGAGTGTGAACAAATGGGGCCTTTGTTGTCATTTCCTAGTGCTACCTCGCACACATGAGGGGGGAGGGGGTTGTTATTTCATGTGTGGCGAGGTGGCGATGGGAATGAATAAAGGCAGACAGTATGAATTATGTACATGTGTATATATGTATATGTCTGTGTGTGTATATATATGTATACGTTGAGATGTATAGGTATGTATATTTGCGTGTGTGGACGTGTATGTATATACATGTGTATGTGGGTGGGTTGGGCCATCCTTTTGTCTGTTTCCTTGTGCTACCTCGCTAACGCAGGAGACAGTGACAAAGCAAAATAATAATAAAAAAAATATTCTTAATTCAGACAATACAGTACACAAATACTACTTTCCCCAAACACTTTATTCAACATCTGCCTCATTATTTCATTGCTAAGAATCCATGGAAAAATTGACTCATGAACATAGTCTTAGAAGTAACTGTCTTGCATATATGTGCATGATGGTAGAGGGTAAATTCAACGAGAGACAAACTAAACTCCCAGAGTGTATGTATTTTCTCTTATGTGGCCAATCATGTCATATAATAGACAGGAAGCATCAGCTTTAACTGCATGACAACTATCTAACCACATAGGCAGATAGCTGCTGCCTCCTATTCATCATTGGACAAGAGAAAAACTATTAGAACCCATGGAGTTTATTCTGTTTTTCAATGAATTTGCACTTTCATTTGGGCACTGAGCCAGACTGGACCTCAGGTGATATAAATATCTAATAATTATGTGATAACTATGCTTCCAAACATAAAAAAAAAAATCATGTAACAACAGGTGGCATAAGTTCTGTACAGTTGCAATGGACTAGTTTAATGATGAGGTCCTTGACCCATTTGGCTTGTAATCAACAGGCAACTGAGGTATAGGGATTTTCCACAAGCTAATCAGACTTGCAGGTGACATATGGCATCTATTCATCCCTGTACTGAGTATGTAAACTACTGGTCCTTTCATGTGATAACAGAAAAGTTATGAATGTCAGGTGAATTTAGTCTATCTGTGGTTGTAATTCCACAGTGTGCAAAGATAGCACTGATGGAGTTAAGTTACTGAGAACTCATGGGGTGGTAAACTTAAAATGGAAACCTGGACCTGGCAGAGGGAGTGAGAGAGAGAGAGAGAGAGAGAGAGAGAGAGAGAGAGAGAGAGAGAGAGAGAGAGAGAGAGAGAGAGAGAGAGAGAGAGAGAGAGAGTGTGTGTATGTGTGTGTGTGTGTGTGTGTGTGTGTGTGTGTGTATGTGTGTGTGTGTGTGTGTGTGTATGTGTGTGTGTGTGTGTGTGTGTGTGTGTGTGTGTGTGTGTGTGTGTGTGTGTGCATGTGTGTGTATGCATGTGTGTGTGTGTGTGTGTGTGTGTGTGTGTGCATGTGTGCATGTGTGTGTGTGTGTGTGTGTGTGTGTGTGTGTGTGTGTGTGTGTGTGTGTGTGTGTGTTCAATATCTTACAGGATCCTCAGATCCAAAATGCATGTTCACAATGATGACATAAAACACTTACTTCCTATATGGCAACTTCCATTCTGTTTCTCCGCAATAATATATTGCACTAATATCACCTCCCCTTGTTCTCATCTTACATAACTGCTCTTGTCCATAAAAACGTTCAATAATTGTGGTGATATCAAAAGACCTTGACGCACTTCCACTTATCAGGTCACTCACTCTTACCAACACTCACTTTCACAATCCTATTTCTGTTATAAAAACTATTAACAGCATTCAAAAGGTTGTCCATGCACATTATATACTTAAAACTTCCAAGAGAGGTTTACTATTTATTGTATGCTTTTTCTAAATCCCTTAACTTTCTTTGTTTTCACTAGAATTTCCTTAATTCATTTCAGTGTAAAAATCTGAACCACTGCAACAAGATATGTACGAGAATGATACTGAAAATAAATAAAAGTAAGACTAGTTTCTGAAAAGGATGAAAGATCACTGTGTAATATCAGTCTGCGCTGTGAAGAACTTAATATGGATGAGTTTAGATACCTGTGAGTTAGGTAAAGTACAGGCTTTGATTTGGATTGGGAATATTTCACATGCAGATTCTACAAGAATGACTGAAACTTGATGCAATGAAAGCATAGAGGTAGCATGAATAGAGATTTTGGCTGAACTCAAAAAACCTAATGTGCAAGCAAAAAAGTAAGCACTTTTATGAATATGAAATTCCTAATCAACATACTGAACCCAGACTGAAAATGTTTAAGTATGCTTTAAGAGGCTGTATGTGCTTAATCTACATCATGGTATGAGGAAAGTGGGTAACGATGACCGACAAAAAAAATTAGACTATGCTTACCATGAAATCAGGACTATCAGGTACATCCTTGTCCCCTGGCCACCAAGACTGCATACGAGAACATCCATACATGAACACATTCTTCTGTCGTGAGTGCCCATGAAAATCACAGAACACCCGGACCTTCAGCTTTCCAATTGTTATTAAGTATTCCAACAGTGACTGTGGGTTAAGCAAAATGATTATACAGTTTAAAAGCACTACAGCTGGTTGTTCATATAGTACATTATCAACATTCACATTAAACAATTATGAAGAGGAGAAAAAGTTAATATCTAAGATCACAATTTCAGCATAATCAGAGCTGATGTCATTCAAGTTCTGCTGGTATGTAAATAAAAAATCTGTAAAAATCTGATCTTTCATCATTTTTTTTTTTTTTTTTTTTTTTTTTTTTTTTATACTTTGTCGCTGTCTCCCGCGTTTGCGAGGTAGCGCGAGGAAACAGACGAAAGAAATGGCCCAACCCCCATACACACGTACATACACACGTCCACACACGCAAATATACATACCTACACAGCTTTCCATGGTTTACCCCAGACGCTTCACATGCCTTGATTCAATCCACTGACAGCACGTCAACCCCTGTATACCACATCGCTCCAATTCACTCTATTCCTTGCCCTCCTTTCACCCTCCTGCATGTTCAGGCCCCGATCACACAAAATCTTTTTCACTCCATCTTTCCACCTCCAATTTGGTCTCCCTCTTCTCCTCGTTCCCTCCACCTCCGACACATATATCCTCTTGGTCAATCTTTCCTCACTCATTCTCTCCATGTGCCCAAACCATTTCAAAACACCCTCTTCTGCTCTCTCAACCACGCTCTTTTTATTTCCACACATCTCTCTTACCCTTACGTTACTTACTCGATCAAACCACCTCACACCACACATTGTCCTCAAACATCTCATTTCCAGCACATCCATCCTCCTGCGCACAACTCTATCCATAGCCCACGCCTCGCAACCATACAACATTGTTGGAACCACTATTCCTTCAAACATACCCATTTTTGCTTTCCGAGATAATGTTCTCGACTTCCACACATTTTTCAAGGCTCCCAAAATTTTCGCCCCCTCCCCCACCCTATGATCCACTTCCGCTTCCATGGTTCCATCCGCTGACAGATCCACTCCCAGATATCTAAAACACTTCACTTCCTCCAGTTTTTCTCCATTCAAACTCACCTCCCAATTGACTTGACCCTCAACCCTACTGTACCTAATAACCTTGCTCTTATTCACATTTACTCTTAACTTTCTTCTTCCACACACTTTACCAAACTCAGTCACCAGCTTCTGCAGTTTCTCACATGAATCAGCCACCAGCGCTGTATCATCAGCGAACAACAACTGACTCACTTCCCAAGCTCTCTCATCCCCAACAGACTTCATACTTGCCCCTCTTTCCAGGACTCTTGCATTTACCTCCCTAACAACCCCATCCATAAACAAATTAAACAACCATGGAGACATCACACACCCCTGCCGCAAACCTACATTCACTGAGAACCAATCACTTTCCTCTCTTCCTACACGTACACATGCCTTACATCCTCGATAAAAACTTTTCACTGCTTCTAACAACTTGCCTCCCACACCATATATTCTTAATACCTTCCACAGAGCATCTCTATCAACTCTATCATATGCCTTCTCCAGATCCATAAATGCTACATACAAATCCATTTGCTTTTCTAAGTATTTCTCACATACATTCTTCAAAGCAAACACCTGATCCACACATCCTCTACCACTTCTGAAACCGCACTGCTCTTCCCCAATCTGATGCTCTGTACATGCCTTCACCCTCTCAATCAATACCCTCCCATATAGTTTACCAGGAATACTCAACAAACTTATACCTCTGTAATTTGAGCACTCACTCTTATCCCCTTTGCCTTTGTACAATGGCACTATGCACGCATTCCGCCAATCCTCAGGCACCTCACCATGAGTCATACATACATTAAATAACCTTACCAACCAGTCAACAATACAGTCACCCCCTTTTTTAATAAATTCCACTGCAATACCATCCAAACCTGCTGCCTTGCCGGCTTTCATCTTCCGCAAAGCTTTTACTACCTCTTCTCTGTTTACCAAATCATTTTCCCTAACCCTCTCACTTTGCACACCACCACGACCAAAACACCCTATATCTGCCACTCTGTCATCAGACACATTCAACAAACCTTCAAAATACTCATTCCATCTCCTTCTCACATCACCACTACTTGTTATCACCTCCCCATTTACGCCCTTCACTGAAGTTCCCATTTGCTCCCTTGTCTTACGCACCCTATTTACCTCCTTTCCAGAAAAAATAATTCTTTTAACTGATACAAAGTCCTGCCTGCTCCGCCTCCCTAAACATTTTCAAAGGCGATGTTATTACTTTGAAATCTTTCCTTTGGCCTCGATTAGCACCTGCAGATATCTGTATACACAACTGGCTAGGTTTTTGAAGTATTCTAGGTCTTCGTGTTTTAATCTCCTGAATGAGATGAGGCACTGATGTGGTGTTGCAGGAAGCAGCCACCTGACTGTGCATTTCAAATGCCCAATGTGCCTTGAGATCTTGAGTGTAGCCTCATTTTCTCACTTCCCATGAGAATTCAGGCTTTTTCCTCCTTAGAAAAGTAATAGCCAACCATCTTGAAGCACTTCCCAAAATGAAGTAGGAGCCTGAGGCATACTATATATGTTGATTTCACCCAGAATGCATCACTTGCTTAAGCCCAGAATGAACCTTAGGCATGCATCGCCTTTGACAGTATATGGGGGGTCAAGAAAAGGCTTTTTGTGGACCTAGTGGGGTCTGCAGTGCAAATGATAATCATCTGCACTATATAAAATACTTAACAACCAATGTATCATAATTCTATTCTCAATATGACTTCAGATGACAAATGGTGGAGTCATTTCTACTCCATGTTCGTTTCTGTTCCTTTGTTTCCCCTACCACCAGTTCATCCATGCAAATATCTATACTCTTACATGGGAAAAAGAACTGCTTACCTTAGCATGATAAATGGTAGGATGTAGTGTGGGTTCAGGTGCCCGCCATCTACGGTTGAGATCTTCATCTGTCAAGCCACATCGCTGACTGCAGAGGAAAAGAAGTCATGTTAACATCATGTTGCAATTATATCCAACGGTGGGTATACCATGAGGAAATCTAAATAATCAAAACTGAAGATACTGGAAGGTTAAGAACCAATTACTGTGATTCAGTCTCGACCCACAATCAGTTGACCCAATTACTATGCACCATAGCAGATGTCTTATTTCCATAAAAAACAGTAAAAAAAACAATGATCTTGCTCCAGTAAATCTTAATAATCAAATTAAGTTAATTTTCAAAGCTGATCTATTTGGATTTAGCCACAGTGTAAAGTTTATCAAAGAACATATCTGCCCCACATAGCTGCATTTTTAGTTAACTTGATATTAGCAAAATTCTTTGTAGGCTAAAGTATTATATCCTCTTCAATAAATCTATCATGAAATGAAAATTATCATATAATAAGAATTCTAACTTACAAAACATAATAGACAAAATCTCCATATCCTTTGGCACTATATTTTCTGACTTTGGGAATATGTGGAAGAGATCTAAATAAATCACTGTAATCCATTACCTACAAAGGGTAATTCACATATGAACACAAGCCTTTATTCAAAGCTTAACAGCTTTTAAGCGATTTACAATGTGAAAGACTGCATTAATTATTGAAACTGTGGTAATGGAGAACACAAGTAATTAAGAGGTGTCCATTTTGCAAGATTATTGGAATGAACAGGTCACCTTCCTCAGCCCAACCTATCGTTTAGACACGTACAGTAATTAGCCTTATACACCAAGCTGTTAACCAGACTACAACCAGCACTTCAGCCATTGTTGAATTATGACTGGAAAACATATGGGAATCAGGAAGCCTTACATACAATCATTCATGCTCTCTGGCACACTCATCAGTCCTTAGTCAGGTCAAAGGTCAGGATATATATATATATATATATATATATATATATATATATATATATATATATAGATGCTCTGTGGAAGGTATTAAGAATATATGGTGTGGGAGGAAAGTTGTTAGAAGCAGTGAAAAGTTTTTATCGAGGATGTAAGGCATGTGTACGTATAGGAAGAGAGGAAAGTGATTGGTTCTCAGTGAATGTAGGTTTGCGGCAGGGGTGTGTGATGTCTCCATGGTTGTTTAATTTGTTTATGGATGGGGTTGTTAGGGAGGTAAATGCAAGACTTTTGGAAAGAGGGGCAAGTATGAAGTCTGTTGGGGATGAGAGAGCTTGGGAAGTGAGTCAGTTGTTGTTCGCTGATGATACAGCGCTGGTGGCTGATTCATGTGAGAAACTGCAGAAGCTGGTGACTGAGTTTGGTAAAGTGTATGGAAGAAGAAAGTTAAGAGTAAATGTGAATAAGAGCAAGGTTATTAGGTACAGTAGGGTTGAGGGTCAAGTCAATTGGGAGGTGAGTTTGAATGGAGAAAAACTGGAGGAAGTGAAGTGTTTTAGATATCTGGGAGTGGATCTGGCAGCGGATGGAACCATGGAAGCGGAAGTGGATCATAGGGTGGGGGAGGGGGCGAAAATTCTGGGGGCCTTGAAGAATGTGTGGAAGTCGAGAACATTATCTTGGAAAGCAAAAATGGGTATGTTTGAAGGAATAGTGGTTCCAACAATGTTGTATGGTTGCGAGGCGTGGGCTATGGAAAGAGTTGTGCGCAGGAGGATGGATGTGCTGGAAATGAGATGTTTGAGGACAATGTGTGGTGTGAGGTGGTTTGATCGAGTGAGTAACGTAAGGGTAAGAGAGATGTGTGGAAATAAAAAGAGCGTGGTTGAGAGAGCAGAAGAGGGTGTTTTGAAGTGGTTTGGGCACATGGAGAGGATGAGTGAGGAAAGATTGACCAAGAGGATATATGTGTCGGAGGTGGAGGGAGCAAGAAGAAGAGAGAGACCAAATTGGAGGTGGAAAGATGGAGTGAAAAAGATTTTGTGTGATCGGGGCCTGAACATGCAGGAGGGTGAAAGGAGGGCAAGGAATAGAGTGAATTGGAGCGATGTGGTATACCGGGGTTGACGTGCTGTCAGTGGATTGAATCAAGGCATGTGAAGCGTCTGGGGTAAACCATGGAAAGCTGTGTAGGTATGTATATTTGCGTGTGTGGACGTGTGTATATACATGTGTATGGGGGGGGGGTTGGGCCATTTCTTTCGTCTGTTTCCTTGCGCTACCTCGCAAACGTGGGAGACAGCGACAAAGTATAAAAAAAAAAAAAATATATATATATATATATATATATATATATATATATATATATATATATATATATATATATATATATATTATTATTTTTTTTATTATTTTGCTTTGTCGCTGTCTCCCGCGTTTGCGAGGTATCGCAAGGAAACAGATGAAAGAAATGGCCCAACCCACCCCCATACACAATGTACACACACACACACACACGCAAATATACATACCTATACATCTCAATGTACACATATATATACACACACAGACACATACATATATACCCATGCACACAATTCACACTGTCTGCCCCTATTCATTCTCATCGCCACCTCGCCACACATGGAATACCATCCCCCTCCCCCCTCCTGTGTGCGAGGTAGCACTAGGAAAAGACAACAAAGGCCCCATTCATTCACACTCAGTCTCCAGCTGTCACGCAATAATGCCCGAAACCACAGCTCCCTTTCCACATCCAGGCCCCACACAACTTTCCATGGTTTACCCCAGACGCTTCACATGCCCTGATTCAATCCATTGACAGCATGTCGACCCCGGTATACCACATCGATCCAATTCACTCTATTCCTTGCCCGCCTTTCACCATCCTGCATGTTCAGGCCCCAGTCACACAAAATCTTTTTCACTCCATCTTTCCACCTCCAATTTGGTCTCCCACTTCTTCTCGTTCCCTCCACCTCCGACACATATATCCTCTTGGTCAATCTTTCCTCACTCATTCTCTCCATGTGCCCAAACCATTTCAAAACACCCTCTTCTGCTCTCTCAACCACGCTCTTTTTATTTCCACACATCTCTCTTACCCTTACATTACTTACTCGATCAAACCACCTCACACCACACATTGTCCTCAAACATCTCATTTCCAGCACATCCACCCTCTTCCACACAACTCTATCCATAGCCCACGCCTCACAACCATACAACATTGTTGGAACCACTATTCCTTCAAACATACCCATTTTTGCTTTCCGAGATAATGTTCTAGACTTCCACACATTCTTCAAGGCTCCCAGGATTTTCGCCCCCTCCCCCACCCTATGATTCACTTCCGCTTCCATGGTTCCATCTGCCGCCAGATCCACTCCCAGATATCTAAAACACTTTACTTCCTCCACTTTTTCTCCATTCAAACTTACCTCCCAATTGACTTGACCCCTAACCCTACTGTACCTAATAACCTTGCTCTTATTCACATTTACTCTTAACTTTCTTCTTTCACACACTTTACCAAACTCAGTCACCAGCTTCTGCAGTTTCTCACATGAATCAGCCACCAGCGCTGTATCATCAGCGAACAACAACTGACTCACTTCCCAAGCTCTCTCATCCCCAACAGACTTCATACTTGCCCCTCTTTCCAAAACTCTTGCATTCACCTCCCTAACAACCCCATCCATAAACAAATTAAACAACCATGGAGACATCACACACCCCTGCCGCAAACCTACATTCACTGAGAACCAATCACTTTCCTCTCTTCCTACACGTACACATGCCTTACATCCTCGATAAAAACTTTTCACTGCTTCTAACAACTTGCCTCCCACACCATATATTCTTAATACCTTCCACAGAGCATCTCTATCAACTCTATCATATGCCTTCTCCAGATCCATAAATGCTACATACAAATCCATTTGCTTTTCTAAGTATTTCTCACTTACATTCTTCAAAGCAAACACCTGATCCACACATCCTCTACCACTTCTGAAACCACACTGCTCTTCCCCAATCTGATGCTCTTTACATGCCTTCACCCTCTCAATCAATACCCTCCCATATAATTTACCAGGAATACTCAACAAACTTATACCTCTGTAATTTGAGCACTCACTCTTATCCCCTTTGCCTTTGTACAATGGCACTATGCACGCATTCCGCCAATCCTCAGGCACCTCACCATGAGTCATACATACATTAAATAACCTTACCAACCAGTCAACAATACAGTAACCCCCTTTTTTAATGAATTCCACTGCAATACCATCCAAACCTGCTGCCTTGCCGGCTTTCATCTTCCACAAAGCTTTTACTACCTCTTCTCTGTTTACCAAATCATTTTCCCTAACCCTCTCACTTTGCACACCACCTCGACCAAGACACCCTATATCTGCCACTCTATCATCAAACACATTCAACAAACCTTCAAAATATTCACTTCATCTCCTCACATCACCACTACTTGTTATCACCTCCCCATTTGCGCCCTTCACTGAAGTTCCCATTTGCTCCCTTGTCTTACGCACTTTATTTACCTCCTTCCAGAACATCTTTTTTTTCTCCCTAAAATTTAATGATACTCTCTCACCCCAACTCTCATTTGCCCTCTTTTTCACCTCTTGCACCTTTCTCTTGACCTCCTGTCTCTTTCTTTTATATATCTCCCACTCAATTGCATTTTTTCCCTGAAAAAATCGTCCAAATGCCTCTCTCTTCTCTTTCACCAATAATCTTACTTCTTCATCCCACCACTCACTACCCTTTCTAATCAACCCACCTCCCACGCTTCTCATGCCACAAGCATCTTTTGCGCAATCCATCACTGATTCCCTAAATACAATCCATTCCTCCCCCACTCCCCTTACTTCCATTGTTCTCACCTTTTTCCATTCTGTACTCAGTCTCTCCTGGTACTTCCTCACACAAGTCTCCTTCCCAAGCTCACTTACTCTCACCACCACTCAAAGGTCTTGTAAAATTCAGCTAATGGACAGGAAGTCATACTCCCCTTATTGTTACAGACTCAAAATATTACTTTCAGACTGTTCCCCAATTTTGGGGCTTCACTTACTGAGAGACACACACACACACATGCACACAAAAAACTTTAATCAAGTAAATATTTCCTCTGTCATCCACGACCAAAAGGGGGAAAAAATGTTATGTGCGCAATACACAAGCTGACCCGAACATGGTGTTTCCCTGATTTTCTGTAATGAATATAATGTAGGTCACAGTGACCTAATTATACTGTGACATCTTACCATTTTATAATATATATATATATATATATATATATATATATATATATATATATATATATATATATATGGAACCACAAAGTATAAAAAAAAAAAAAAAATATATATATATATATATATATATATATATATATATATACACATATATATATATATATATATATATATATATATATATATATATATATATATTTTTTATTTTTTCTTATTATACTTTGTCGCTGTCTCCCGCGTTTGCGAGGTAGCGCAAGGAAACAGACGAAAGAAATGGCCCAACCCCCCCCCTACACATGTATATACATATGTCCACACACGTAAATATACATACCTACACAGCTTTCCATGGTTTACCCCAGACACTTCACATGCCTTGATTCAATCCACTGACAGCACGTCAACCCCGGTATACCACATCGCTCCAATTCACTCTATTCCTTGCCCTCCTTTCACCCTCCTGCATGTTCAGGCCCCGATCACACAAAATCTTTTTCACTCCATCTTTCCACCTCCAATTTGGTCTCCCTCTTCTCCTCGTTCCCTCCACCTCCGACACATATATCCTCTTGGTCAATCTTTCCTCACTCATTCTCTCCATGTGCCCAAACCACTTCAAAACACCCTCTTATGCTCTCTCAACCACGCTCTTTTTATTTCCACACATCTCTCTTACCCTTACGTTACTCACTCGATCAAACCACCTCACACCACACATTGTCCTCAAACATCTCATTTCCAGCACATCCACCCTCTTCCACACAACTCTATCCATAGCCCACACCTCGCAACCATACAACATTGCTGGAACCACTATTCCTTCAAACATACCCATTTTTGCTTTCCAAGATAATGTTCTCGACTTCCAAACATTCTTCAAGGCTCCCAGAATTTTCGCCCCCTCCCCACCCTATGATTCACTTCCGCTTCCATGGTTCCATCCGCCGCCAGATCCACTCCCAGATATCTAAAACACTTTACTTCCTCCACTTTTTCTCCATTCAAACTTACCTCCCAATTGACTTGACCCCCAACCCTACTGTACCTAATAACCTTGCTCTTATTCACATTTACTCTTAACTTTCTTCTTTCACACACTTTACCAGTCACCAGCTTCTGCAGTTTCTCACATGAATCAGCCACCAGCGCTGTATCATCAGCGAACAACAACTGACTCACTTCCCAAGCTCTCTCATCCACAACAGACTTCATACTTGCCCCTCTTTCCAAAACTCTTGCATTCACCTCCCTAACAACCCCATCCATAAACAAATTAAACAACCATGGAGACATCACACACCCCTGCCGCAAACCTACATTCACTGAGAACCAATCACTTTCCTCTCTTCCTACACGTACACATGCCTTACATCCTCGATAAAAACTTTTCACTGCTTCTAACAACTTGCCTCCCACACCATATATTCTTAATACCTTCCACAGAGCACCTCTATCAACTCTATCATATGCCTTCTCCAGATCCAGCCATTCACGCACTCATCCACTCTAGAGACACGTACTTGTCATAGAAGACAACAAACTTAGAAGTCCAATGATTATGTGATAAAGTCTGTGCCTAAACTGAGATGGAAGAACAGGAAAAACAAAGGCAAGCTCTTTGGTCAAACGGCTCCGGCATTACAGTAATAATAACTGCTGTCTGCTGGGTCACCTGGAGGGTTGGGACAGTCATTCCTGCCCCGACCAAGGTCATGTAGCCAGACATGACCCAACAAGGTTGTCTGGTACATAATTATACACGTCCTGAGGAGCAACGGTGATGTGTAACCTACATATTATGGTTGATATGTGTAAAGTCTTGTGGCATAAGAAATAGCAACAATATATCCGGTAACTTACGCATCATGATAATATTGACAACATAAGAAACGCTCAGATGATGGTCTTTATTCAAAATGACATAAGTAGTCTAGGATAAATATGGACTACACGGAATAACAAATAACGAGAGGAATATCGTACAATAAAATGAATTACAGAAGCAGATGGTTCACTGCGTTGGTTCCAGCTGACATATATGGCGCCCACTGAGCCACACCTGCCTCACCTCACCACTGCTGACCAGCAGAAAACTAATCCCACCTAATCCTCATTTGCTGGGCCTTTTATGGGGTCATGGACAAACTCCGTATTTCCTATCTTATTTTTTCTGTTAATGTAACCAACCAGCTTGGATTTCTCGGTGACGTTTTCCACGAAAAATACAATACTGGTATGACAACATTCTACCGCCATCTTTGACCCATAATTTGAAAACCTTTATGGCCATCTGAGACCCAGAGTTTGTAAGACCATGACGTGCATGTTAATCATCATCATCATCTTGCCAGCCGGAGTACTAAACAACCAATTCATCTGGGGGCCTTCAAGGTTTAACCTAAGCTTCAGTCTATACACCTGACCCACATGACCCCTTGTTACATTTCCCAATGTCTTTCTGGGACGATGTGGGCAGAGGAGGGTCATCTTCCCCCGGCTCCTGCAGGAGGGTTGTGAAGCCAAGCCGGACCTGCAGGAGATGCTGGGAAGAGAGAGAGAGAGGGAGGGAGTTGGCCATGATAATATTGCCTCAGGTTCCGGGAAAACCCGCCAGACAGCCTTTGCGCGGGTCACACACACAAGTTCTGGGAAACCCGGCACCAAAGGCAGCCGCCCAAAGGGGTCTTCCGCAGCCTTCCCCCAGGAGGAAATGGGCCACAGGAACCCAAGCAAGGTGTCCACACACCCCAGGAATGTATCCAGAACCGAGGAAATGATAACCTTACACACCAGATGGTGAGGAACTGCCTCAAGTTATCTATTTCAAATTCTAAGGTGTAAAATGAGCAAGAATGACTAGTTACACATCTTCCACTGGAAACTAACTTAATTAAGGGCTTATATTATCTTAAAAACTGACCTCAAATCACCTGAAACATGACCTACGAACGATAGACGGCGAATAATCAAGAATTCTACAAAAATCAACGTCCACTAAGGACAATACAGCAAGGGACACTAAATTTTATTCACGACACCAAACAGGTCATGTAGTTTCGTGTAGCAACAAGCACCTCCCAGACATTTCCTCCTCCTACTTCATCTGACAACAGTGTGCGAGCTGCTGCTGCTAGCAAGGTGACTTTCAAGATCCCCCCCAGCCCCGTTGCTAGCAGTTCAAATAACAACTCTCCTCCCACACTTGCAACAATTGCCCACTTGGCATCTCTGCTCGCCTGCCCACCACCACCATATAACAGGAACCAAAGCTAAAATAGGACTATACACACTACAGAGCCGTCTTATACATGTCAGAGTATTGTTGTTTCTATATCCTTTAATCACCCTAAGAATGATTCTTTAATATTTCTATCCGTCTTTATTTTCCTAACACCCAATCGTAACAAAGTCACAACCTTATGACATAAGCAACAGTTGTGATCAACAACCACACACCTCACCATTACCCAGGTCTGACTTCCTTAAAAATAAATTCATAATAACTTAATTTGACTCAAGTAACATTGCTGCTCATGCTATATTGTGTAGTCATTTATTACATTATCACTGATCCATCTGTTGCTCTACTTCACCTTCCACGTAAAATCTCAATTTATCATAGAAAAAAATTAATATTCTTATTTAAGACAAGTTTCTCTACATTTTTCTTTAAGACTGGAACTTGTAATATTAATACGAGACACCATGTGAACAGCTCTGGCGTACCACTGTGGTATGTATATATGTACCATTCACTGGTCTTAACCCTAAGGTAGGCAAGAATCTCCCATTCTCCACCCCTTCCCTATCCGCCCATTCCTCCCCTCCAGGCAGGTCTTCATAAGCCAGGCTGGTGGACCGTCCCACCCTCACCCGCCCAGCCACCAGCACCCGCCCAGCCACCATCACCTCCTGCCACCAGGGATCCCTCGTACCCACAGCCACAGTCAGCCCACACCAAGCTCGCACAGACAACTCCCGAGTCTATCAAACAGCCTTATATATATAACAGCTGGCCTATAATTATTAATGGAGGCCATAAATATACGGCCATGAGGGATACGTAGTATAGGGGCCCAGCGAACGAAGACGCCAGCGAAGAACTTCCGCCGGAGAACAACCATCCACCAGGCCAGTCCCTACCAGTGACCCTAGCTCTTGTGATGATGGGTTCACCTGGAGGGCCAAGGACGCGATCCACATGCCCATCACACCTAGGGGTCCTGGAGACAAGATTCCAACCCTGGAACACCAAGGAATTGGGCGCCCAACCAAGGTGAACACCAAGGACTACAACCCTGAACACCAAGGAATACCCAAGGACTACAACCCTGAACATCAAGGGATCCCGTAGAACGTCTCACAACCCTGAACACAGAAGAAGCCTCTGGAACGCCCTACAACCCTCAATTCTGAGGGATTCAGAGGGAGGGACTGGTTGTAGAAGAGATAGGAAGTGAGTCCCAATGACGGGAGGAGGAGGAGGAGGAGGAGGAGGAGGAGGAAGAAGAGGAGGAGGAGGATGAGGAGGATCACCAATGCAGTCAACGTGCACGTGTGGTATACGATCGTAATCCTCCACTGCCTCTAGACAGGTGTGGTACCAGGCCCAGTGGTGTTGGCTGGGACATAGACATCCCTTCCTCTCATGTTTGGGACACATGTGGGGATATTACGACACTGAAAGATGTGGGATGATGTGTCCAAGGATTACATTGAAGTGATGCGTAAGCTCGGCTAGTGAATAGGAAGTGAAGAACCTTTTGATTTCCAATATGACTGCTACATGTCACACATTCGAGGACATAATGTGTTGTTCGTGACGATTCCATATTACCCTAAGCCATCTGCCACCTATGGCCTCTCTAGCCTCTATCCCACATTCCTCATCCCAGCACAGGGATAGGATGGTCTGGGGGACCTCTGCTCTGGCTTGTCCACAGTGACAACATGGACATAAGATGGGTGAGGTGGATGATGAAAAGGAGAAGTCTCCACATTACATCCACCTCACCTTCAGCTCTGACGGGCCCAACATGGTCGTCTGCCACACGAAGATGGGTGGGATGACCTCGGGCCTCATCCATACACCACAGGACTGCTTGTTAACTGCTTGTTATCCGTCTTCAATGATGGTTTTTAGTAAAGGGTCATCACCAGTGTTGACAGTGGCCCTATAGGGGTCACTGCTGACGAAGGCCCAGTAGAGGGGTCATTACTAACAGTGACCCAGGAGAGGGTCATTACTAACAGTGACCTAGTAGAGGGTCATTACTGACAGTGACCCAGTAGGGGTCAATACTTAAACTATTACCTCACGGCTGACGTAAAAACAGAAGCAACAGAGACCAATGTCTCGACAACAGAAGGGAAAAAAAAATATGGAGGAAACTACGTAGGCAAAGTAGGAAAGAGACATGCCATCTCTGCTGGCACAAACATGAGCCATCACACGTCGTCCATCAAACGTCCACCAAAAACAGTGGAAGACTGTGAAGGTATCCACCATAAGTTGCCTCCCACTTCCTCAATAATGTTCCTGTACCTTTCAGAACAGGTTGGTGGGGGCCTGGCTTCCTCAAAGGCCCCCATATAAGGCCACAGGAGAAGGCAGACATGTAACAGTAAGCCAAGACCATGAAGCGGACCTACCTTACCTGACCCAGACCATCCACCCACACACCGCAAAACTCCCCGCTGACTCCACCCATCTGCCCTGGTCAATAACCTCCTCCTAAATGCTTCGAACATGCTCACTTAACCTTCGTCCGTCTTCACTCCTGGCAACCTGACGCATGATCAATACTTGTCTTCATCTGACAGCAAAATCCGAGGCGTTCATGCAGTCTGGATTTCGTGGCCAAGACGGATGTGGAAGACGGATGTGGAAGACGGGCCGGCTCTGCAACCAGAACACTCGCACAACACGTCCATCCTAACACAGCCAACACTTCCCCATCCTTCTTATATCATTTATCTAACGATACAAAGTATATAAAGACTGTAAACAACTAATGTTTACATCAGCGATAGGGTAAAAAGACAGCAATCAAGCGAGATGCTTCGTATGTAAACAAGAGGTAAAATATGGGTGACATGAAAGTTTATGGATTGAAAGTGAACAGGTTTTAATTTAATTGTCACAAATACGAATCCTTTTCAGCAAAGATATAAACATCAACCTCAATATAACCATGTACGTTCCACTATCCTGCTGCAGGTGTGTGTGTGTCTGATGTCTCCATGGTTGTTTAATCTGTCTATGGATGGGGTGGTTAGGGAGGTGAATGCAAGAGTTTTGGAGAGAGGGGCGAGTATGCAGTCTGTTGGGATGAGAGAGCTTGGGAAGTGAGTCAGTTGTTGTTCGCTGATGATACAGCGCTGGTGGCTGATTCATGTGAGAAACTGCAGAAGCTGGTGACTGAGTTTGGTAAAGTGTGTGAGAGAAGAAAGCTGAGAGTAAATGTGAATAAGAGCAAGGTTATTAGGTACAGTAGGGTTGAGGGACAAGTCAATTGGGAGGTAAGTTTGAATGGAGAAAAACTGGAGGAAGTGAAGTGTTTTAGATATCTGGGAGTGGATTTAGCAGCGGATGGAACTATGGAAGCGGAAGCGAGTCACAGGGTTGGGGAGAGGTCGAAGGTTGTGGGAGCATTGAAGAATGTGTGGAAGGCGAGAACGTTATCTCGGAAAGCTTTTAAAAATGGGTATGTTTGAAGGAATAGTGGTTCTAACAATGTTATATGGTTGCGAGGCATGGGCTATAGATAGGGTTGTGCAAAGGAGGGTGGATGTGCTGGAAATGTTTTCGATGCATGGAGAAAATAAGTTAGGAAAGGTTGACAAAGAAGATATATGTGTCGGAGGTGAAGGGAACAAGGAGTAGCGGGAGACCAAACTGAAGGTGGAAGGATGGAGTGAAAAAGATTTTGAGTGATCGGGGCCTGAACATACAGGTGGGTGAAAGGCGTGCAAGGAATAGGATGAATTGGAAAGATGTGGTATACCGGGGTCGACGTGCTGTCAATGGATTGAACCAGGGCATGTGAAACGTCTGAGGTAAACCATGGAAAGTTCTGTGGGGCCTGGATGTGGTTAGGGAGCTGTGGTTTCGGTGCATTACACATGACAGCTAGAGACTGAGTGTGAACGAATGTGGCCTTTGTTGTCTTTTCCTGGCGCTACCTCGCTGAAGGAGGGGGCGACGATCAGGTGTGTATCTGTGGCGAGAGAGAGAGAGAGAGAGAGAGAGAGAGAGAGAGAGAGAGAGAGAGAGAGAGAGAGAGAGAGAGAGAGAGAGAGAGAGAATGTTTGTTACCCCATTTCCTTGGTCATGCATTCGCGCTATTTCCTGTGGGGCGGGGTGGCGTCGTAAATGGATGAAGGTGAGCAAGTTTGAATATGTACAGGTATGTACCTATGTACGTGTATGTAAGTATATCTAAATGTGTCTGTGAGTGTATATGTCCTTCTTCGT
>NC_092270.1:20992439-21049939 GCF_036320965.1 Panulirus ornatus
CTTCCTGCTCCTCCTCCTCCTCCTCCTCCTCTTCCTGCTCCTCCTCCTCCTCCTCCTCCTCTTCCTGCTCCTGCTCCTCCTCCGTCGTGAGTCATCTGCTGGCTGGGTGGGCGGGGCTGGCCAAGACATCCGGGGACGGAAGCGGACCTGGATATTACGGTACATCTGTACAGTACACACTGGTGTACACCTGTACAGTACACACTGGTGTACACCTGTACTGTACACACTGGTGTACACCTGTACAGTACACACTGGTGTACACCTGTACTGTACACACTGGTGTACACCTATACTGTACACACTTGTGTACACCTGTACAGTACACACTGGTGTACACCTGTACAGTACACACTGGTGTACACCTGTACTGTACACACTGGTGCACACCTGTACAGTAGACTGGTGTACACGTGTACAGTACACACTGGTGTACACCTGTACAGTACAGACTGGTGTACACGTGTACAATACACACTGGTGTACATCTGTACTGTACACACTTGTGTACATCTGTACAGTACACACTGGTGTACACCTGTACAGTACACACTGGTGTACACCTGTACAGTACACACTGGTGTACACCTGTACAGTACACACTGGTGTACACCTGTACTGTACACACTGGTGTACACCTGTACAGTACACACTGGTGTACACCTGTACAGTACACTGGTGTACACCTGTACAGTACACACTGGTGTACACCTGTACTGTACACACTGGTGTACACCTGTACAGTACACACTGGTGTACACATGTACAGTACACACTGGTGTACACCTGTACAGTACACACTGGTGTACACATGTACAGTACACACTGGTGTACACCTGTACAGTACACACTGGTGTACACATGTACAGTACACAATGGTGTACACATGTACTGTACACACTGGTGTACACCTGTACAGTACACACTGGTGTACACCTGTACAGTACACACTGGTGTACACCTGTACAGTACACACTGGTGTACATCTGTACAGTACACACTGGAACGTAGTAAGGAGCAGTTTTCTAAGTGTGTTAAGTGCACGATAGACTTCATCACACTGGGTGAAAGTTGAACATGTGTGCACGGTGTGGCCTCAGTCACGGAGTAGATAGACGGTAATAAGGAGAGATAGACAGATAGATAGACGGTCATAAGGAGAGATAGATAGATAGATAGACGGTCATAAGGAGAGATGGATAGATAGATAGACGGTCATAAGGAGAGATGGATAGATAGATAGACGGTCATAAGGAGAGATGGATAGATAGATAGACGGTCATAAGGAGAGATAGACAGATAGATAGACGGTCATAAGGAGAGATAGACAGATAGATAGACGGTCATAAGGAGAGATGGACAGATAGATAGACAGACAGTCATACGGATAGATAGACAGATAGATAGACAGACAACTCCTATGTATGGTATGTGAGTCTCTGAGGTCGCACGTACGACCCTGGGGGACCCCGGGGGGTCGTCCATCTGTCTGTACCCCCACCACGACCCTGGGGGCCCCCGAGGGGTCGTCCATCTGTCTGTACCTCCACCACGACCCTGGGGGCCCCCGAGGGGTCGTCCATCTGTCTGTACCTCCACCACGACCCTGGGGACCCCGAGGGGTCGTCCATCTGTCTGTACCCCCACCACGACCCTGGGGGCCCCCGGGGGGTCGTCCACTGTCTGTACCCCCACCACGACCCTGGGGGCCCCCGGGGGGTCGTCCATCTGTCTGTACCTCCACCACGACCCTGGGGACCCCCGAGGCGTCGTCCATCTGTCTGTACCCCCACCACGACCCTGGGGACCCCCGAGGGGTCGTCCATCTCTGTACCTCCACCACGACCCTGGGGGCCCCCGAGGGGTCGTCCATCTGTCTGTACCCCCACCACGACCCTGGGGGCCCCCGGGGGGTCGTCCACTGTCTGTACCCCCACCACGACCCTGGGGGACCCCGAGGGGTCGTCCATCTCGGGATCGAACACCACATCCTACGTACATATGATCCTACAGAAGGCTAGTGTGGGAGGGGATCGAACACCACATCCTACGTACATATGATCCTACGGAAGGCTAGTGTGGGAGGGGATCGAACACCACATCCTACGTACATATGATCCTACAGAAGGCTGGTGTGGGAGGGGATCGAACACCACATCCTACGTACATATGATCCTACGGAAGGCTAGTGTGGGAGGGGATCGAACACCACATCCTACGTACATATGATCCTACAGAAGGCTGGTGTGGGAGGGGATCGAACACCACATCCTACGTACATATGATCCTACGGAAGGCTAGTGTGGGAGGGGATCGAACACCACATCCTACGTACACATGATCCTACAGAAGGCTGGTGTGGGAGGGGATCGAACACCACATCCTACGTACATATGATCCTACGGAAGGCTGGTGTGGGAGGGGATCGAACACCACATCCTACGTACATATGATCCTACAGAAGGCTGGTGTGGGAGGGTATCGAACACCACATCCTACGTACATATGATCCTACGGAAGGCTGGTGTGGGAGGGGATCGAACACCACATCCTACGTACATATGATCCTACGGAAGGCTGGTGTGGGAGGGGATCGAACACCACATCCTACGTACATATGATCCTACAGAAGCGTCGACAGAACCAAACCTACATCATACATCAGTGTAGGTCGTCCCACCAGACCATATGTACGACCATGGTCCATCATAGACCAAGTTAACCACTGGGAAGAACTGAACCATGTAATCACCACTGGGAAGAACTGAACCATGTAATCACCACTGGGAACCACTGAGTGGGTTTGATTTAACTGCCAATTCTCCTCGATCCCTCTGAGCTATTGGGCGACTCAGCAATTCCTCGTTCCATAACGACCCTGAGTTAACAACCATCACACACACACACACACACACACACACGTGAGAGGGGGTGACCTGATCACACAACATGGAAGAGAGATGAGTGAGGGGTGACTTGATCATAATATCTAACCCAACCTAATACACCAAGTCGCTGAACATGTTCTTCAAAAGACGTAAGGACAGAACAACAACAGAGAAGAACAAGGAAATAAGCAAAGAAATTAATTGTTAGAAAAGTTGTAAATAAATACTTGTATATTATGACAGTGTTGGATGTGTGGAATGTACGGAGTTATGACACTGTGTATGTGGACAACATACACAAGTTGTATGATAGTGGAGTATGTTCAAGAGATGGGGCCCCCACGAGTGTAGAACCCCTTCCCCGTACAGTACAAGAGATGGGCCCCCCACCAGTGTAGACCCCCTCCCCGTACAGTACAAGAGATGGGGCCCTACGAGTGTAGAACCCCCTCCCCGTACAGTGCAAGAGATGGGGCCCCCACGAGTGTAGAACTCCCTCCCCGTACATTACAAGAGATGGGCCCCCACGAGTGTAGAACTCCCTCCCCGTACAGTACAAGAGATGGGGGCCCACAAGTGTAGAACTCCCTCCCCGTACAGTACAAGAGATGGGACCCCACGAGTGTAGAACCCCTTCCCCGTACAGTGCAAGAGATGGGCCCCCACGAGTGTAGAACTGCCTCCCCGTACAGTACAAGAGATGGGGCCCCCACAAGTGTAGAACCCTCTCCCCGTACAGTACAAGAGATGGGGCCCCCACGAGTGTAGAACTCCCTCCCCGTACAGTACAAGAGATGGGACCCCCACGAGTGCAGAACTCCCTCCCCGTACAGTACAAGAGATGGGGCCCCCACGAGTGTAGAACCCCCTCCCCGTACAGTACAAGAGATGGGGCCCCCCACGAGTGTAGAACTCCCTCCCCGTACAGCACAAGAGATGGGCCCCCACGAGTGTAGAACCCCCTCCCCGTACAGTACAAGAGATGGGGCCCTACGAGTGTAGAACTCCCTCCCTGTACAGTACAAGAGATGGGGCCCCCACGAGTGTAGAACTCCCTCCCTGTACGGTACAAGAGATGGGGCCCCCACGAGTGTAGAACTCCCTCCCTGTACAGTACAAGAGATGGGGCCCCCACCAGTGTAGAACTCCCTGGCCGTACAGTACAAGAGATGGGGCCCCCACGAGTGTAGAACTCCCTCCCCGTACAGTACAAGAGATGGGGCCCTACGAGTGTAGAACTCCCTCCCCGTACAGTACAAGAGATGGGGCCCCCACGAGTGTAGAACTCCCTCCCCGTACAGTACAAGAGATGGGGCCCCCACGAGTGTAGAACCCCCTCCCCGTACAGTACAAGAGATGGGGCCCACACGAGTGTAGAACCCCCTCCCCGTACAGTGCAAGAGATGGGGCCCCACGAGTGTAGAACTGCCTCCCCGTACAGTACAAGAGATGGGCCCCCCACGAGTGTAGAACTCCCTCCCTGTACAGTACAAGAGATGGGGCCCCACGAGTGTAGAACCGTCCCCCCCCCCCCGTACAGTACAAGAGATGGGGCCCCACGACTGTAGAACTCCCTCCCCGTACAGTACAAGAGATGGGGGCCCACGAGTGTAGAACTCCCTCCTCCCCGTACAGTACACGAGATAGGGCCCCTACGAGTAGAACTCCCTCCCCGTACAGTACAAGAGATGGGGCCCCCACGAGTGTTGAACTGCCTCCCCGTACAGTACAAGAGATGAGGCCCCCACGAGTGTAGAACTCCCTCCCCGTACAGTACAAGAGATGGGGGCCCACGAGTGTAGAACTCCCCCCTCCCCGTACAGTACACGAGATGGGGCCCCACGAGTGTAGAAGTGCCTCCCCGTACAGTACAAGAGATGGGCCCCCACGAGTGTAGAACCCCCTCCCGGTACAGTACAAGATATGGGGCCCCCACGAGTGTAGAACCCTCTCCCCGTACAGTACAAGAGATGGGGCCCCCCACGAGTGTAGAACTGCCTCCCCCGTACAGTACAAGAGATGGGGCCCCACGAGTGTAGAACTCCCTCCCAGTACAGTACAAGAGATGGGGCCCCCACGAGTGTAGAACTCCCTCCCCGTACAGTACAAGAGATGGGGCCCCCCACCAGTGTAGAACTCCCTCCCCGTATAGCACAAGAGATGGGCCTCCACGAGTGTAGAACTCCCTCCCCGTACAGCACAAGAGATGGGCCCCCACGAGTGTAGAACCCCCTCCCGGTACAGTATAAGAGATGGGGCCCCACCAGTGTAGAACCCCCTCCCCGTACAGTACAAGAGATGGGGCCCCACGAGAGTAGAACTCCTTCCCTGTACAGTACAAGAGATGGGGGCCCCCCACGAGTGTAGAACTCCCCACCCCCGTACAGTACAAGAGATGGGGCCCCACGAGTGTAGAACCCCCTCCCCGTACAGTACAAGAGATGGGGCCCCACGAGAGTAGAACTCCTTCCCTGTACAGTACAAGAGATGGGGCCCCCACGAGTGTAGAACCCCCCACCCCCGTACAGTACAAGAGATGGGGCCCCCACGAGTGTAGAACCCCCCACCCCCGTACAGTACAAGAGATGGGGCCCCCACGAGTGTAGAACCCCCCACCCCCGTACAGTACGAACATATAATCGCTCCCACACGCACGAACTATTAGTAATGGCAATTAGACGAGAAATAATGATGGGTGAAGGAGACAGTGTCCACAACAACCATATCTTAATGTAAATATATAGTAATGAAAATATGGTTTGTGTGGTCATGTTCGTGGGGGGTACATGGGAGGGTTGTGGTGTGGAGGGGAGGGGGTACAACATGGGAGGGTTATGGTGTGGAGGGGAGGGGGTACAACATGGGAGGGTTGTGGTGTGGAGGGAAGGGGGGTACAACATGGGAGGGTTGTGGTGTGGAGGGAAGGGGGGTACAACATGGGAGGGTTGTGGTGTGGAGGGAAGGGGGGTACAACATGGGAGGGTTGTGGTGTGGAGGGAAGGGGGGTACAACATGGGAGGGTTGTGGTGTGGAGGGAAGGGGGGTACAACATGGGAGGGTTGTGGTGTGGAGGGGAGGGGGTACAACATGGGAGGGTTGTAGTTATGGAGGGGAGGGGGTACAACATGGGAGGGTTGTGGTGTGGAGGGGAGGGGGGTACAACATGGGAGGGTTGTGGTGTGGAGGGGAGGGGGTACAACATGGGAGGGTTGTGGTGTGGAGGGGAGGGGGGTACAACATGGGAGGGTTGTGGTGTGGAGGGAAGGGGTACAACATGGGAGGGTTGTGGTGTGGAGGGGAGGGGGGTACAACATGGGAGGGTTGTGGTGTGGAGGGGAGGGGGTACAACATGGGAGGGTTGTGGTGTGGAGGGAAGGGGGTACAACATGGGAGGGTTGTGGTGTGGAGGGGAGGGGGGTACAACATGGGAGGGTTGTGGTGTGGAGGGAAGGGGGTACAACATGGGAGGGTTGTGGTGTGGAGGGGAGGGGGGTACAACATGGGAGGGTTGTGGTGTGGAGGGAAGGGGGGTACAACATGGGAGGGTTGTGGTGTGGAGGGGAGGGGGTACAACATGGGAGGGTTGTGGTGTGGAGGGGAGGGGGTACAACATGGGAGGGTTGTGGTGTGGAGGGGAGGGGGTACAACATGGGAGGGTTGTAGTTATGGAGGGGAGGGGGTACAACATGGGAGGGTTGTGGTGTGGAGGGGAGGGGGTACAACATGGGAGGGTTGTGGTGTGGAGGGAGGGGGGTACACATGGGAGGGTTGTAGGTGTGAGGGGAGGGGGTACAACATGGGAGGGTTGTAGTGTGGAGGGGAGGGGGTACAACATGGGAGGGTTGTGGTGTGGAGGGAAGGGGTACAACATGGGAGGGTTGTGGTGTGGAGGGAGGGGGTACACATGGAGGGTTGTAGTGTGGAGGGGGGGGGTACAACATGGAGGGTTGTGGTGTGGAGGGAGGGGGTACAACATGGGAGGGTTGTGGTGTGGAGGGGAGGGGGTACAACATGGGAGGGTTGTGGTGTGGAGGGAAGGGGGTACAACATGGGAGGGTGTGGTGTGGAGGGAGGGGTACAACATGGGAGGGTTGTGGTGTGGAGGGGAGGGGGTACAACATGGGAGGGTTGTGGTTTGGAGGGAAAGGGGGGTACAACATGGGAGGGTTTTTGGTGTGGAGGGGGGGGGTTAAAAACCTGGAGGGTTGTGGTTGGAGGGGAGGGCCCCAACCAAAAGGGTTGGGTGGTGTGGGGGGGGAGGGAACAAACCAAAAAGGGTTGGGGTTTTGGGGGAAAGGGGGTAACAACTTTGGGGGGGTTATGTTTGGGTTGGGGGGAGGGGTGCAACTTTAGCTTGTTGGGGTGGGGGGGGGGGTAACAACTTTGGGGGGTTTGTTGGGGGGTGGGGAAGGGGGTAACAACATTATTTGGGTTGGGGGTGTGGGGGGGTGAACAACTTTGGGGGGAAAATTGTTGGGGGGTGGGGAAAGGGGGTAACAACCCTGGAAAAAGGGGTGGTGTGGAGGGGAGGGGGTACAACAGGGAAAGGGTTGGGTTTGGAGGGGGGGGTTTACAACAGGGGAGGGTTTTTGTGGGGGAGGGGGGGGGGAACAACATGGGAGGGTGTGGTGTGGAGGGGAGGGAACAAAAAGGGAAGGGAAAGGTGGTGTGGGAGGGGATGGAACAACTTTGGGGGGTTTGTTGGGGGGTGTGGGGGGGAAGGGGGAACAAATGGGAGGGTTGGTGGGAGGGGGGGGTTTCAACTAGGGTTTGGGTAATTCAACCAACCACTACAATTCCTAAAAAGGGGCAATAAACAACAACAATATATTAAATTTAATAAAAATTATCTATTTAAATTTAATAAACCCCCCTTTAAAATATAATTAAATTTAATAAAAAATTTTTAAATACCTCCCCCTTTTTTCCCCCCCCAAAAAATGGGGTTTACCCCCCTTAAAACCCCCTTTTAAAACATACCCCATTTTCCTGCTGGAGGGGGGGGGGGGGGGTTTAACCAGCAGTCTCCTCCCCCCGGCCTGACCTCAGCCCCCTTTGGGGGGGGGAAATGTCTGTCATCTTACTTAACTTCCTGTAGCCATCTCCGGTGTATTTCCCTTCGCCCCCGTACAGGAAACCCAGAGGTACATGGGGGGTGTGGTACGCCACGCTCAGGATAAAACTAGAAAACGGGGGGAAAAAATAAATGATATATTCTTTTTGAGATGATATATGTTCTCGCCCTTCCAGCAGACAACAATAAACCCTATGTTAATGTTGACCCGAGGGTTAGGTTCGGCGTAACTCTATCTAGATGGCGCGTATCTAAACAATTATTGTTGAGAAAGGAGTATATACAAGTACAGAGAGATATGAGAGATAAAGGGGCTTCAGCAGTCACCAGGTAAGGCGCGGGGCAAGGGGGCGGGGCGCGGGAGGCAGGGCGCGGGGGAGGCGGGGCAGGAAGGGCGCGGGGCAGGTAGGCAGGCGGGCTTCAGTCTAGGATTCTGGGAAGGACAAGTTGCCAGTGTTGAGGCAGAGGGTGAGCAAGGTAGACGCGTCGTCCCACCTACACTAACTACTCCTGTTCCTCCTTCCACAGGAGCCTTCTCAAACCACCAAATTGCCCCAGCAGGAGGACTGGCCACCATGATGAGCGCGAGAGCAATGCTGGGCGGAGTCCTGGTGTTGGCCATAGCCTCCCTCACAGCAGGTATGAAGCTCCTACACCATCATATATACATAATATGTCAATGTAACTCATTTATGTAACTCCCTGTCTATCTTCTCTGCTCCTCACAACCCCCATTTCAAGTGACCCTTTATTCATAATTATATTAATTACCAGAGATTCGCCCTTAAGGTGTCAGCTAATTTCTGTTTATTAGAATTACAGGAATTTTTTACTAATACTTTTAGGGGCATACCGAGAGGGGGGGGACTGGCCCCCTTTGGGCAAAACCTGTATACAGAAAACAATGTGTTTATTCTTACAATTATTCTAAACAAAATGTCTCGAAGGAAATATTAACTGATATGTGCACATACTTAACTTCTGGCAATTTACACTAAATGACCACTGAATTAATCATTATTTTCACCACTTTCCCACCAAACCTTCCCTTATCCTTGCAAATAAATGGAGTTACAGTTCGTCCCTACCAAAGTTCTCAATATGCTAAGTTCTATCAACAGAATAGGTACAGTGTCAATCCCCAGGTCCCTCTCACCCAGATCTAATGAAAGGTATTTCTTGACCAATATGAGCCATACCGGGGCTTTCACTTATTGTCTCCTATTCATTACTACTGCAAAATTTTTGGGTTGTAGTTTATCTGCGTAAGTCTCTTTATAAGTTAATGTAACCTTGGGATTCCTTTACTTTTCTCATGCTCATAACATCATGTGTAAACATTTAGCATGATTCTAATAATAGGAAGTCATTCCCTTTCATCAAGAATAATAGCACTCCTAAGACTGCGCACCCTGCTGTATGCCACTGGTTACCCTCTACCTACTTAGAAAAATGTAACATGTTTCCTTGTAACCCTTTTTGATCACCCAAAATAGTTTCCCCTTTACATTAGCCTGTACATTCAGTTTCCTTACCAGCCTCTCATGGGGAACTATATCATACGTCCCCAGGTAGAACGAAAATAAGTCATGCACCCACCCATTCTTTTATGTAAATCCCTCTAAAATGGACATTTACTTTTGTGTGAAGCATTACTGCCCTCCTCTTAAACCCCACTCTCCGTCTGATGGAGTTTCTCCATTACAAGTAATCATCCTTTGCTAACTGAAATTAACTTTACCAGTTCAGTGCATACTGCACTCGTCATGGAGTTTGGTTGGTGGTCCACTTCATTCTCCTTACTTACTTTCCTTAAAAGCTAGCATGACTTTTATTCTGTAACACTCCTTCAGCATCAAGCCCTCGAAAAGCTATTTGTTTTTAACATTCCAAGTGGTTATCAGGTGTTTTTGCACATTCCTTTATCATATATGTTGAGACTACTCCATAGCTGTATGGATCAAGATCTTCATTAACTTTCTCATGTTTCTTTCTGACATTCTGATATTTTCCATAGCCTCTTCCCTGTTCCACCTCTTTACTGCTTATTGTTGCTGGGATAAGTGTGTTGCACTGTAAAGTTGTTTGAGATAAACCTCCCTAAATCTCAGGAGGTGCAGGTCCTATGCTCTAGGGCATGCCCCACTGGTGGTGAGGGACCTAAGAACTGGGCCCTGGGAGTTGGCCTCGTTGTCCCACCTGACCTCCATGAGAGCCAGGCTCCCTCTCTGCACTGTAACGACATTGAAAAATTTGCATTTGGTCTTCACTTATTTCCTCCTCTGACTCTACATCCTCTCTTGATGAAGTTCTTCATTCTGATCATTTGTGTTCTAACTGATAACCTGCCCTAACATTCATTGAGCAACTTTGGCTCTTTCCAGAATGTTTCTTTCATAGAAAAATTTAAACTCAGAGTTTACTTCTCAAAAAAGTGAATGCACATGAACAGCCATAAACAGATCACTGATGTGTATGTGAAAGTGCATACATCTGTAGTGCAAGCTACATGGATGCTACAAGCCCTGGACAATGGTCAAACATTAGCCTACAGATGCAGAAACTGCTTCATATATATATACATATTTTTCCATCAGTCAAAAACATAATACTTTTCCTCTAAATAAAAGGAGGTGCATATTTTATACATCTAATTTTGTAAGCTTTTCAACAACTGACAAGCCCCATTTTTACCAGATATACCATAGATATACGTACCACAAAGCATGCAGTAGTTTCTGGAGCTTTTCTAAGGAAAGTAGGCTTTAAATTAGCTATATTATACATGACAACCAGAGAGTGGAAGTCTGCAAGTGGGGCCACCGTTAATATATTCCTGATGCTACTTCGCTAATGTGAAGAAGTAATTACTTATCATAAAAGAATGTGCCATGTTAAGAACAAGTCCTTTCCTATTAAACCAGGTACTCATGTCCATCCTCCTCCTCCCAATTCCCCATATTTCTCTCATTCATAGTTATTACTATCAACTTACATATTTCTCCCAACAGGCCAGCGGATTCGGACAGTGGAGTTGGCTAACTCACGGTATTTCATCTCCAATGATTCACCATACTCACCACAGCTCAACTGGTTCCTGGCTTATGAGTACTGTCGCACCATTGGTATGGAACTCCTCAGCTTTGAGAGGGTGGAGGAGGCCAATGAAATCTACGACTTCTTCAAATCACACAGTAAGCACCATGCACACATACATATTCAGTAATATGTACATACACACATAAACTTAAACATGCACTTAAAAGAAGGATAAAGATTACAAGTATCCATACAGATGAATAGTACAGAATAATCAAACTGGTTAATACAGAGCTAGAGAAAGTATTTGACAGTTGTAAGATGAGGGACAGTGGATTAGAAATATCTTTAAAAAAGTAGAAAAATGAAGTGGCGTTTCTTGGCAAAGAGAGAGAGAAAAAAAAGGCTTGATATGATAGGAAAATGAAGTGGTGTTTCTTGGGAGAGAGAGAGAGAAAAAAAAAAGAAAAGGCTTGATATGACAGGAAAATAAAGTGGTGTTTCTTGGGAGAGACAGGAAAAAAAAGGCTTCATATGGAATCAAGGGCAACTACATAGGATTCCCAAAAATCTTTCAATGATGATGGTCAGACATTAGTGAGATAGGAAATAATATCACTGGTGGATCTCACCTTACAGAAGCCACACTGGTGATAAGTGAGAAGACTGTGAGATTAATGTCTCAGGACATGGTAGTTGAGGGGGATTCAAAGACTTTGGAAACAGTAGATGTCAAAGCAACAGAGTGTTAGTTAGAGGGGTTAGAACAATTACCCTTCTTAGGTATGGGATGTACCAACCCATGCTATCAAGAAGAAACAGTTTGGGCAGTCTAGTTTCAGATTGGTGTATGTTTGGTGGAGTGGAGTTGAGCCTTGGTCAGAAGTGGAAAAGATGAGCAAAGCAAGACTGATTAAGAGGATCTACATATCAGAAGTGGAGGGAGCAAGAGGGATGGGAAGACTGAGTAAATGGATTAATAGAGGGAATGAAACTTTGAAATGCCAGGTTCTGAACATTAAGGAGGGTGATAGGCATCTAAGGGAAAGAGTAAATTGCAGTGTTGTGGTATATGGGTGGCAGTAGGCTGAATCAAGGCTTATGAAACAGACAGGGGAAATCACAAAATTTGATGATATCAACATGGAACAGCTTTGAACAAATGGAGGAACTGTTTAAGAAGACAGTAAGGGAAACAGACAAAAAGAATAAAAAAAAAAATATTTCTCTAATAACAGGGTAGCGGATGAGGGGAACAAGTTACATGAAGTAGTGAATGGAGAGAACATGCATAAATTCTAGAGCCTGTAAAACAGAGAGTAGTAAATGAGTGGGACTGTTCAAGAAGACAGTTTGGGACACTGACAAAAGAATTTGAAAATAAGTAGGGAAATATTTTTTTTTTAACAGGTTAGTGGATGAGAGGAACAACTTACCTTAAGTTCTGAATGTAAAGAATATGCAATAATTCTAGAGGCTATTATGGAAGAGAATAGGAAATGTAGCTCTAAAAGTGTATGACCATGGTTATACCAAACAGTATTAAAATCTAAGTTAAAATGATGGATTTACTATGGAGCAAGGAATGAAACAATTATCAGTAGGCATCAGGCAAGAGGCAGTACCAAGAACCTCTAGGGCTTCACCAGAATTAAGAGCAATGCAAAGTTGAGTTTATTGTTTGGATGCCCTTAAAACTAGTCTATAATTTTCAATTCAACATTACATTTCTATAATGAGGATATATGTTCATCATCAAGTTGCATCTGGCCTTTCCCCAGACTTCATCAACAGCAATTACTGGACAAGTGGCAATCAACTGGGCTCAGAGATGTGGATCTGGATGAGCACTGGACAACCTCTCAATAACACCTTCAACTTCTGGGAAGCAGGAGGTCCTCCACTTACGTAAGTTTTAGACCTATTGATCTGTATTATTAAACTTTCTTTACCGTTGATGTACTGAACATTACTGGTCATTCCAGTTTTCATACCTAGAGCTCAAAAAATATTCTTTAACATTATTCTAACGTAGCAAGGTAGCATGAGAAACAAATGAATGACAGCCTCCTTTGCAAACATTCACCCTGTATGTATAGAATAAGGTATTTAAAAGAGCCTACTATTTACATCCAAGCTCCTCAGACCACGTGGTTTACCTGGACTGTTTCATATACCAAATTGTCCCATTACTACACCAATCCAAATAATTCTTTGCCATATGTGTTTCACATCTGACTGAATGTTGGGCCTCAGCACACCAAACCCTCTTTTACTCCATCCTTGCATCTACTTCTTAGTCACTCCCTCCCACTTCTTCCCTCCACTTCTGAGAGAAAGTTAATTCATAGTTCTCTACTCATCTTTTCCATATGTTTAAAGCAATTTCAGCACACCTTGGTCAGCATTTTATTTTCTTACCTTTTTTCATGCTTACCATCAACTTTCTCCTTCCATACATTTTCCTAAACTTTTACCAGCTTATAGAGTTTCTTTCCTTGGGAGCTGTATCATCTGCATACAGTAACTGATTCATCCCCAAGTCTCCAAACCCCCAGCATACTACACACTAATCATTTATCTCCCTCAGCACCTCATCCATATACATCAAAGCATGTCATGAGCATGTCTTGCTATGGCTCACAATGTTAGAGCAAGGAAAGAAATCTACCCTTAAACTTTTCTCCTTTCGAAAAGTTCTGCAATGGGTGGCCACGTGGTCACAACCCAGCTTTAGATACCTTTGTATGCAACCTGATGAATGGTCATCCTAGAAGCTGTAAGGATGAACTGATACTTCTTGGAGATAATACCAAATTGTCACTGAAAGCACATATCATCTTCAATCTTCTGGTCCTCTCCCACTCCTCGTTTCTTACTTTCATTTTGCTTTTTTCCTCTACCTCCTATTCTCCCTCCCACCCATCTCCTTTCCCTTGCCCTCTCCACTTCAGGCTTGGTGCATTTCCTGTGGATGTGATGCACAAAATTTGGTACATACAGAAACATTCTGTACTAGAACATACTTCTTTACGGAGAACATGATGATTATAGAATATGATGTTCTAGATAGTAAAGGCACAAGAAGGGTCAGTGATGAATATGATACTCTCTAAAGAGTCTGGCACTGGGAGGGTTAATGCCTACAAAGTGAAACCAGTAGCATGGGTGAAGTACTGTACCTGTATGGTAAGGACAGAGGGGGTTAGAGCCAAGTTTCAAAAGGAGAGACCTCAAACAAATTAGCTGCAAAGAGGCCATACGTGTACCATAAGCACTTTTCCTGTTTTATAGCGAGTGATGTTCTACAACTACATTTGGAAACCCAGAAATGTTCTGACAACACTGAAAGACCAGAATGAATACTTTTAGTGATCATATAATATATTAGATGATACACTAGAACACTTCTTAACTTCTAGATCAACATTCTATCCTAATTTCAGTTACTATGCAAGTATTATTACTCTTATCCTTTGCCTCATCCCACAACAGCAAGTCCCAGCAGTCATGCATGAGCACTGAGAGGGGAATTTGGACGCCACAGAACTGCATGGATCAAAGGCACTTCATTTGTGAGCAGACTCGATGCTTCTACTTCAATTATGTGACTACCAACCGCGGTGCTTCTCAGGGGTAAGAGAAGGTAATGTTTATACAGGGCCTTTTTAGGGTGAAATAGTTTTACTTACCTGATCTTTAACAGCTTAATAATGATTAACTTCAAAAAGTTCAACATTCAAAAATATCTATGATATTACATTATTTTATAATCCACAATGTTTTTCTTGCCTTTGTGAGGTAGTATTGGGAACTAACAAACAGTGGCTAAATTTGCACACATCAACTATTTAGCTAGCCTGAATAAAGAACTAGTACCAGAGCTTACCATTCACAGCCACATGTCTTAAACTATTCCATGGTTGACTTCTTATGCCCTGGTTCAGCCCAGTGACAGCATGTTGCTCCCAATATACCACAATAATCCAATCCATTCCATCCCATGCATGCCTCTAAACCTCCTGAATGTTCAGGCCCCAGTAATGCCTCTTTCATTCCACCTTTTCGTTTCCTTTGTTCTCCCCCTTCCCCTTAATCCCACGACTTCTGACAAGTAAATTCTCTTAATCAGTTTTTCTTTGCTCATCCTCTCCTTATGTCCAAACCATTTCAGCATACTATAGTTAGCCCTCAGTCTGACTATGCATGCAACCATAACTCATTTTTATAGTCATTCCTTACACTATTAACCTGCCTTACACTATTAACAGGCATTTCATTTCCAAAAAATTCACCTTCGTCCTTTCCTCTGTGTCTGAGACTGAAGACTCACATTCATGCAACATTATTGGGACTACTTTAAACATAACTATCTCTGCTCTAACAGACATACACCTCTCCTTCAACACCCACTCCTAAACTATCCTATCTTATCCCCCTGCTGCAAGCCTTTCCTTTTCATTTGTTCATGCTTACTCTTGGTTCTCTTATTTCACACACTTGCTCAACTTTGTCTAGCTTTTGGAGTTGCTCTCTCAGATCTGCAACCAGAGCAATGGCTGTCATCTACAAAGAGCAATTGATTCATCTCTCGCATCACCCAATTTTCAGCATATCGCAAACCTGTCCCTTATTCTAAGACCTTTGCATTCACCTCCCTCGCCACCTTACCCATAAAAACAGTGGTTGGCAGGCAGCCACAGACCAGGGAGGTATATTGCCAGTACTATCCACCTGGGTATCGGGAGGGTCAGTAACAGTTGCATGGTGATCAAGCACTTCACTGGTTGTCAAGCTGCTCTCCTTTGACCTAAGTAGCTATCTTTTCTTTCTGTCTCACCCAGATGTGGCCAGCTGGCATTCTCTCCACAAGCAAACAATGTCTCCTTGTCACAAATAACACTTGACAGACACTTACCACACAACTCATTCTTCCTAACTCTACATTTTTTTGCGATGAGTCCTATTTACTAGGCCTACCTTTTAGCAAAATGGAAGCAGCAATAAACAAAAGTAGTAGGTAGGAACGTTAGACAGTAGCATTAGGTAGAAACACTGGGCAGAAGTTGTAGGTAGGAACATTGGCTGGGAGCATTAGGAAGAAGTGGTGGTTTGGATCATTAGATAGACATATTAGGTAGCAGTAGCTGGAGGGAACGTCAGGCAGGATCCTCTAAAAATGCAGCATGAGAGATGCCCTCTGTCAGTGGCCTGCTAAGGATGAGGTATTAAAGGCTAAGTGGTGGCACTGGAGTTCAGCAATTCTAGAGACTCTTTTGCCATGGCCATCCCCGCAAGGGAGTTCCCAATAGGAACACACATCAGAGATAAAGATAGATGGATAAATAGCTTATGCTACATGCTTACTTCTGTTTGTGAACTACAACATGGAAAAAAAAAATAGTATTCTGTTTCTTGTTATGAAATAAAAAAATCGATTTAAAAGTACAGGATATATCTAAACAAGGTTACAATAAAGTGATAAAGTTAATGCATAAATTTTAACTGGGCTGAGGCAATGGTGAGTGGCAGAGTTAGGTGGAGGATCAGCTGGGAGGATTCTTGTATGCAAATTCAACATCTCTACATAGAAAAGAAATATATGTAAATGTAAAGGATATGTACATACAAAACTTGAGCTTTCAACATGTGGGATAAGTGAGGAAGCAGCTAAGAACTGTGTTTGGGGGAAAATATGGAAACAGGATGATAGGTATTGAGAAAATTAACATTCAAGTTTGACACTTTGAAATGAATGGTTAAAAAGTAATTCTTATGGGAAGAGAGGACACAGTAAAACTGACCCCAAGAATGTATTTGAGAGCAACAAGTGAGTAGGTGCAGAGGATACAGAGGTAGGTCAAAAGTAAAATAAGAGTATGTGAAAATCAAGTAGATATAAAAAAATGGAGGTTTATCCTTAAAGAAATCTGGCATTAGACTCCCAACTTTATATTGTGAAACTGCATATGATACAGACACACACTTTGGTGTTAAAGAACTCAGCCTGTAAGTGGTAGCACCGCAAGCAAGAAGTTGTCTTTGTTGAAGCAGTATCATTGTCAGTGGACAGAAAAGAATACAGCATCATCGAGGACCTTCTTGCCCCAAACTTTGCTCCCACATGGAGCACAATCTTGAGGCTGCAGTGGTGCCATAAAAGGGGTTCTAATGCTGTGATAATATTAACAGAAAGCATAGTGAAACTGTCCTTTTATGAACAATGGTTTTGGTCACAAGGATATCTACAAAAGCTATACAAAAATCATACCTGGCTTCTACTTTGTTATTAGTTCACTGATAATAATCACCTGTAAAACAAACCTGGCCTCAGTTTTCTTTTCAGTCATTGGTAAATAATCAACAATCTAAACACATACTAATTTACTGCAGATGACTTTAACATCATCATCATATTCTCGCAGAAACACAACCATGGTGCCTGGAGTTACTCATGTCCCAAACAGGACATTTCACCATCCCATCAGTCCAGTGATACGAACATTAGGACAGCCATCAGCTGTGAACCCTAAGAAGGAACAGCAACATCAAGATCAACGGCAGGTTCAGCAAAAACAACAATCACAGCACGAACAAGACAAGAGCCCTATAATTGAAGTCAAGTCAGACATATCCTCAACTGTGGACAATCAAACATCCTCAACTCTGACATCTCTGAAAGTAATGACAACTCTACCACAAGATGCCAAAGTTACTGTCACACCAGCCCCTCAGCAAGACATCAAGACAATGGCTCCTGAACTTAAACAGGAGAACAGAGAAATGCCCTTAAAGCATGTGAGTCCAAACACTCATGTTGCAACCCAGAACAATGAAATTATTCCCAGTGATCCTGTTTTCTTGCTGCAACAGATAAGGCCACCCACTCAAGACTTTATCCCAGGAGAGCCAAAAAAGGAAAGGCCTGCAGACACTAGAGTAACTGGCCTCCTCAGTCGTAAGGAAACATTCAGCTGGGCTCTTCGAGATTACAATTCACAGTGACTTTTGAGCCTCATGTAAATGAAGTTGAGTCCTATTCATTTATCATATATACATACATATTTATATATATATACTATATACTGTGCTATCATAATTGCTTACTGTTCCATTATGGTTATCATTCTTATTCAATAATAAAAAGTAATGCTATATATCAGGTAATTACAACTCAAGAACATTTCAAAGAAATCTATACGGTACACACATATATCTTCTCATAATTAATTCATTTGTATTATAATCTCATCTTATATCACATTTTCCTCCCATATTTCCTCTTTGTATCCTCATTCACTATTTTTGCATTTATATTAGTGTGAAATGAAAGTGTAAAATATTAAAAAAAAATCATTCCCCCAATCTTTTTTTTACACTTGATTGCATTAGCTAGATAGCACCAGGGACAGATGAAGAAAGGTTGCATTCACTCACATCCATTCTTTAGCTGTCCTGTGTAATGCATCAAAACCACAACTCCCCATCCACAACCAAGCTCCACAAACCTCACCGTGGTTTCCCCCAGCCACTTCATATGCCCTGGTTCAGTATATTGACAGCACATCAACCCCTGTATACCAAATCATTCCAATTCACTATATCCTGAGTACATCTTTCACCCTCCTGCATCTTCAGGCTCCTATCACTCAAAGTCTTTTTCACTCCATCCTTCCATCTCCAATTTGGTCTTTTCCTTCTCCTTGCTTCCTCCACTTCTCATAGTTATAGCCTCTTTGTCAACCGTATGTCCAAACCATTTCAAAACACCATCTTTGACTCTCTCAACCACAGTGTTTTTATTACCACTGCTCCCTCTTACCGCTTTATTACTTACTTGATCAAACCACATATTCTCCTTACACATTTCATTTCCAACACCTGCACCCTCCTCCACACAGCCTCATCCACAGCCCATGCCTCACATCCATAAAACATTGTTGGGAGTACTACATTCAAAGACACACTTTTTTTCCCCTACCAAAAAATCATCCCTAATCCCAAAATTTTCAAATCCCATACACAGTATTTCTAATTTTTATGCAGGTTTTAACTACCAATTCAAAATGGTGCATGTGGCATATCTCTTAAATAAAAGTCATCAAACTGCATTTTCATATAAGCTGTCATTTTTTCGGAATTTCAAAACTTCTCTCCGCAAATGCAAAAGCTAAAATTCCAATTTTTTCTCCTTTTATAACTGTTTTGGTTATGGTGCTTCGGTTTTGGACAGCCTTCCTGGTAACCATTATCCTGTAATTTGCTTGACTTCATACAGCATTCTCCTTAATAGATTCACTGTTAAAGTATCATGTAGCACAGTACAGGGTTTCTGCAGGGGTGTCATGGTTCAGATGGCTATATATCATCATGGTATAAATCAATGGTAGTTGGTGTTTCCAGGTTGTCATATACCTACACACTAACATGATTCAGTTACAAGTACCTTTGTTATTTAATTAATAAGAACTATATGTACTGTAGTATGACAGTCCAATACAATAAAATGTCCTAAAGACAATAATTTCACTGTATACTTACTTCCCATGATGACACCTTCAGGATTTAGCATTGGCACTATTTTGAAGATGAATTTCTCAAGTAACAAACGTGCAGGAGGGGAGTCTCCAACAAGATAATTAAGCACGCCTTCCATCACCCAAGAAGAATTACTCTCTCCAGGGTGCACTCGGGCAGTCAAGAAGATCACTTCTTTGTCCTGGAAAATAATAAAAACTGTATAACAGAATGTGCATTGAGCCAGTAAGTTTTTTTTTTCTTTATTTTTTTTGCCGGTCTCCCGCGTTTGTGAGGTAGCGCAAGGAAACAGACGAAAGAAATGGCCCAACCCACCCCAGTAAGTATGGTTAATAATCTATGCAACTATCTATTCATTTATTATCATCTACAACTTTTTGAAATCTAGGATGTGGATCAGGAACACAGTCTCTCAGGTCAATTATAACCATTCTCAACTTTCAATCAGTGTTCAAGTGAAACATCGACTTGTATACCAACAAACTGCTCATTTTATCATTTTGCACTTTGAAATAATCTGTCTATTCATCTTTTTATTCTTAACTGCAGCCAACATGGCACAAGCAAAAGCATGCCTTAATCATGACTATCTAGGTTGAAGACAGAATAAAGAGTAGGACAAGTTGAACATAGCTGAGATTAATATCAGCTCATCATGTTTTTGCAGACCTGACTACTAATCTTTATGATACAGCTACTGGAAAACTTGGCCACTCCTGTGAGGTCAAAAAGCACAAGAAAAAACTCATGGTAACATTCTTATGCAATAAAAGATTTGCATGAGTAAATATGAAGAATGGAAAAAAGAAATCCTTTATCTGTTTTTGTTTTGCCATGGTGGAGAGCTGAGGTTTATAAATCATATTCTTGGCAGAAAACTCAAAAACCATTAAATTCCAAAAGATTTAAAAGCATAGGCAGAAGGTTGAAAAATGAAAAACAAATCCTTTATCAATCTTTGTTTTGCCAAGGTGGTGTTGTTGGAGAATACTACACTTGGCACACAATTTAGAGTCTCATGATGTATATTGCAGATGACTGCATACCAAAAAATGTTGTACTAGTACATCGTATATTAAGAGTCTCCTTTCTTTTTACCATCCCATTCACTTTGAGTCACTCCATATCCTAACTCATCCAGAAAACACCGTATCCACTTATTTTTCTACAACCACACTCGGGTTTTTCAAAATACTCAATCACTCTCTGTTCTACACCTCTGTTTGAAACAACTTCCCTTTCTGCTTTCCTCACTTGCCCTGTTATTTTCTTCAAATACTTAACCTTTTTCACAGCATCTAGGACTACTATTTTTATAGTACAGGAGAAACAGAATAACTGAATCTAAAAGAATTCTATGAAATATTTAAAAGAAGAACCAAGCAATAATATTTGAGAACCCAGCAAGAGAGATGGAGAGACTTTAATGTTCTGCTCAAAGAAATATGAAATATCTAGAGTACTGAAAACATTAAAAGCAGACTCTACAAAAGGCTGTAAACAGTGCAAGATTAAATAAAGACTAACAACTACACAATGTACATGGCAGCAAAAGGATGACAATATTTTGGGACAAGCAGCATACGTGGTGAGTGTTACATGTTAGTCTAGCTTCAAAGGAAAAGTCCTGTCCTAGGTTCTATGAGATACTCTATTTATCAAGTCAAATTTCATGCTTGAACCAATAAATAATAAACAGCAATTTATCCCTATCCCAACTCCATGGTTTCCAATCAATCAGATGAACAGAGTTAACTTGGGTATCAATCCAGAAGAATGAAGACCAAACACCATAAAAGACATACATTAATTTTGTCAATAAAACCTGTCTAATGATATTGCAGTGCTATAGACACTCACACAGCACAATATACCAATAGAACACTGTAATCTCTCGTATATAATGAGCCAAATTCTATTTTTGAACTAATTTATGCCAGTGCAGTTTTAACAATTAAAGAAAATGAGTCTAATCTTTCTTGTATGCTAATGATTTCATTTCAAACCTCAAGTAGTATATGTTAAGCATTCAGTGTAATCTAAAATTGAAATTGTGAAAAACACAACTTCCAGAAAGTAACAAATCACAGACAAAATCATCCTATAACTACAAAAATGACATCCACACCTTCATATTGTCCTTGGCAGTGATGGTAAGAACAGGAACAGGGTTCCCATTGAGTGTGTAGCACAGAACCTGGTTACTGTAGAACACATTACTTGGGAGCACACATGAATCTTGTTTGTTGAGGTAGACCTGTCAATAAGATGGAGGGATCTGATAAGTATAAACTAACAAAAATTATTGGACACATTGAGTATTTATGGAATTCATTTTGCTATGAATCATAGTTTAGATCGCACAACCAAGACTGCTCTTGGTGAACAAAAACAATTCAGTCTTAAAGGTGAACAAAAACAATTCAGTCTTAAAATGCAACATTATGTCAAGTAAAGCTCAAAATCATATGAACTTTCTCTGAGTCACATATCTCTATTATATATTAGTAGTCTTTGCTTTCGAGACTGGATTTTATAATTTCATATACAATCTGCTCCTAGCCTTAAGTGGTGGTTCACATACATACAGACTGTCAAGTCACTCATACATATCATTAACCCATACCCATGTGTTACAATGAAATACAAATCTTCACATTTAAACAAGTACTTGCTTTTTCATACTGCATGCTAAGCTGAATCATCAGTGAGCTCAACATCACTCATTCTAACTCAATACACAAAATGATGCTATTGCATTCAATCCTATAAAACATATTGTGCGAGTAATCCACTTTTATTCCTCTTATCTTTAACCTACCCAGACCTATATATAAATATACAGTGGGTTCCAGATCTACATATTAGAGGTGGCATAAGTATTCCTTTATGCAAACTTCTTCTATATTCTTTATTTTTTTCCAAAGCTTTCTGTTCATTCCCAAATTCATACCAATACTTAAGCAGCAACTGTGCAGCGTAGTTTTACGTCTTTTAGCGTCCAAAATACATCTCTTGAATAATAGGCTGGCAAAACATTCTACAACTATAATATTCCTATTCATGAGTCAATCCAGATGTACAGAAGGTAAGTGTAACTCAAAACTCAACATTCAATACAAAATCTGACAGGGTTTCATGATGCCATTTTTTCAAAATTCTAGTTCCAACATCAATTCAATTTTCTCATTTAGACTACTTAATACTACAATTATTTTACCAAATGAAAGAAATTTAACCATTATTTTCTTCTCGTTCATACCTGCTCACCTTTTCCTACCTAAAAAGGTAGAGTCAGGAACAGAAAAATGATACCTAAAGGAAAAATTATAACTTAGCTCCTCTCCTGACCCTACTTTTAGAGCATGATGATACAGGAGGAAAGATTTTCCAGCCCCCATACTGTGATCAATTCTATTTCAAATGCATTGTAATCTATAACTGACGAAGCTCTATATTTCAAGATTATGGATGTCTTTCTTGTGATGGTGCAAAGGGCATGCTAATCTTTTTCTTCTTCTTTCTTTCGTACTATTCGCCATTTCCCACATTAGCGAGGTAGCGTTAAGAACAGAGGACTGGGCCTTTGAGGAAATATCCTCACCTGGCCCCCTTCTCTGTTCCTTCTTTTGGTAACATAGGCATATGCCTGTGGGTCTTCCTTTGCCAACTGTATGCAAGGTTGACCAGATCCAGATTTCTCAATGCATATCAGCATATAAAATCAATGGACAAAGTCTTATTAGACTATATTCAAGCATAAAGCTAGATTAAATCAAGCTTTTGTGATATCAAGTCACATAGTAAATCAAAATGACAAGGTTGATCATATTACTAACCTGAAGCTGAGTATAGGTGTAAGGATAATGATAAGCAATATAGCATACATCATATGCATGAGGGAATGTCACAGTGAAAGTTGCTGTGTAGTAGCACTTATTTGCAGATTTCTTCAACCGAACATTATCATGACTCTTTGGGACACGAGAATAGTGGTTTTTGTGGTAACAGATGTCATACCCTGTACGAATCCATGCAGGTCGACCCTCAATAGCTTCTTGTACACTAAACATGACTGGTTTCATACCTGAGATGGAAATGAGACTTTCATGTAAAGAAAATCCTATATATTACCTAATAATTTTCAAATTACCTCAATCAATATGAAAAGGTAACAATGGAAAACACATACAGTGTGATTAGAAATGTTAAAGTAATATAAAGCATCATTTAAACAAAATATGAAGACATTTAAGAGAAATACAAACTTCATCCTACCTCTACAATGAAAAAAATTCACCACTGCAAATGGCAATCAGAATTATCACATTCCTCATTACAAGTAATGAAATGTCTGGTACATGACTGATCAAGCTGAACACGGTTTTGATCACACCTTGCTTCAGTAATGTGAAAGAACATGAAATATAAAACTGTCACAAACAAAGAGTTATCCTTCAGGCTTCATTTCAACCAATAATGGATCAATATCTCTGGCCACATCCAAACTACAGCCTCCTTTAACAAGTCTGTCACACATTTTAAAACAACAATCAACCAATAAAATTTCTCTTTTCACTGACTTTCCAAGCTACATCTCATTATTTCTATGCTTTAACAGGATGATCCAAACCAAACTGAAGAACTTAATTTATCTACATTTTCTTAAAATAATTTCTTGTAATGCATGCTAGAAACTTCAATTTTTTGTCAGCTAAAAATCTTATTTCAGAGTCAAATATATGGATTTCAGCAATAAAATCTTCAAATCAGAATTTCTATTCTATAGAAAAACACAATGACTATAATTCTTGATACATATGTGCATGCACTTATCACCCTTACATCTAAAAGGCAATTTCCTGAAGACATTAGACCAAAATTAAACTTTTTTACACAAATCAGGTCAAATTTTTTACACTGCCACATTAATCATACAATTAGCAATAATCTGCAAAATTTAGCAAAAGATATTTGCATTTCATCACATTTCTATGACACTGATGAAAGAGAATCACATACCAAAATTGAATTCACTATTTGGTTTCTCATTATTGATGATGTTGAAGACATATGGTGTGTTTGGCTCCATGTTGCTCACTTCAAAATAGAACCACTGATGATGATGAGATGAGCTGACATCCGCATTCAGAATTAAATCATACTCAAAGCTGGAGGCCTAAATACAACAAAAATATCCATTAACATTGAATTCAAAGAATATTTTCTAGACTGAGATGCAACATGTCATTTAATAATTGTTAATTATACACATAGTTACTAATACTGAAATGTGTTCCATGTTTATGATTCTTTCACATAATACTTATAGAGTATGCCTTCCACCATACCTCCATTCCTGTTATCTATGATTAAAGTTTTTCCAAACAATACTTTTACAGTATGCCTCCTAGCAAAACTCCATTCTGTTATCTATGACTAAAGTTCTTCCATGTAATACATTTATAGTATGCCCTTTCATAAACCTTCATGCTGTTGTCTTTAACTAAAGTTCATCTATACAGTACTTTTACAGAATACCCCCTTGTAAACATCCATTCCTGTTATCTATAACTACTTAAGTTCTTGCACGTAATACTTTTACAGTATGCCCCCTGATAAACCTCCATTCATGTTATCTATGACAAAGTTCTTCCACTTGATAATCTTACAATATGCCTCCTCTCAGATGCATCGTATGCCCTGGTTCAGTTCCTTAATAGCATGTTGACCTCTGTATACCACATCTTTCCAATTCACTCTACCCCATGCACACCTTTCACCCTCCTGCATGTTCAGGCCCTAATCTCTTAAAATCTTTTTCACTCCATCCTTTCATCTCCAATTTGGTCTTCCTGTTCTCCTCGTTCCTGCCACTTCTGACACATATATCCTCTCTGTCAATCTTTCCTCACTCATTATCTCCATATTCCCAAACCATTTCAGCACACTCTCTTCAACTTTCTCAACCACACTCTTTTTATTACCACACCTCTGTCTTACCTTGTCATTAATTGCTAAATCAATATCATCACACCTCTGTCTTATCTTGTCATTACTTGCTCAATCAAACTACTTCACTCCAAGCACTATCCTGAAACATTTCACTTCCAACACATTCATCCTCTTTTGCACAGCCTTATCTGTAGCCCATGCCTTGCATCCTTATAATATTGTTGGGAGTGCTATATCTTCAAACATCCATTTTTGCCCTCTTTGATAACTATCTCTCTTTCTACTCATTCTTCAGTGCCCTCAAAACCTTCGTCCCCTCACCTACCCTATGATTCACTTCCACTTCCATGGTTTAACCCAGTCACCAGTCCTTTTCAGCACAAAACTCCACAAGCTGTTTAACATTTCCATTCATAACAGTGAATACCCAATGCCCCCCAATTATACCCTCAACTGCCACATTACGCACCTCTGAATTCAAATCACCCCTCACTAATACCCAGTCTCTGGCATAAAAATTGCATAGACACTCACTCAGATGCTCCCAAAACACCTGCCTCTCATGGTCAGGGATATAAGCACCAATAATCCACTATCATTTTAATCCAGATCAGTCTAGAATTCTCTTCTTTACAGACTTTCACACACTCCCTTAACTCATGCTTTAGAAGTAGTGCTTCTCCCTCCTTAGTTCTTGTTCTCTCAATAACCCATGACTCTACACCTTTCACCCTTGAGCTTTGTTTCACTCAGAGCCAGAACATCAAAATTCATTTCTTCAAAAATGCTATCTATCTCTCCTCTCATGTCATCTTGGTTACATCCACACACACTTACGAGACCCCAGCCTGAGTCTTCAAGGAGGATGAGCACTCCCTGCATGCTCTTTCTCCTGTTCTGTCTTTTAAAAGTTGAAATAACATATAAGGATATATGGATTGATTAATCATGAACATCAGACATGCAAAGTGCACCACTCTAAGGACTGAGGGAATAGGTAAAATGTAAAGAGGAAAAATGTATTTGACTGAACAAAATCACAGGAAGTATGAAAAAAAAGATAGCCATTTAAATGCATAGTCAAGTCAAATGTATAGGGAATGATAAGTTTATTAAAAGACCTTGGAATGCTACTGTTGAAGGTATAAGAGAAAAATGGAACCTTGAAAGAGAAGGGAGCAAGTAGCTTATATCTTCCACGATATTTAGAATGAAGGAATGGTTTCTTATTATATGTATTAGTAAAACTATTTTCCAAGAGAAAATGGTGTATGGTAGGGTAAAGTTCACTTTGCAGCTCAAGTAAATGCAAAAATCTATTAATCTGAGCACACTATACTCAGGCTGAGGATACATGTAAATGATATACAAAGCTGTGAGCGCTTATTTTCCTCTTGTGAATATGAGTGAAAAAGAAGACATCAGATAGACAGATAAACAGATACATAAACAGTACTCATCTATCCTTTAAATGAGTAAGATATTTCCACGCTGTATAACTAAAAAGATGCTTAAGGACTTACCTGAATGACTCTGCGCAGATTACCACTTTCAAATCTAGACTCAAAGTTGAGGTGGTTGACAGCCACATCCCGTTTACCAGCACGCTTTTCATCCCAGTTGCTAAGGAGTCTAGAAATAAATGAAAAAACATTTCACATGGAGGCGAGCAGAACTGGGACAAGAAATTAAATCAAGATATATGAACAGCAGTAAAAAATGATTTTCAGTTAACACAGTTTTACTAAGCAGTAGAGATTTTGTACCAAAACATTGACAACGAATGCTGTCTCACTTCTTTAAGTCTCTTTGACTTCCTTATCCTTCTCATTACCCTTTCACCTATATCTTATTATCCCTATCTTTAAATATACTGGGTGTAAAATAAATCATTCCACATAGTCTATAGAGCAGGTAGAACAACAAGAAAATGTGCTTGAATAATTAATCAAGTCACCATATAATCCTAGTATCCCTTTTATGGAGCTCTTACAATTTTGAGGCTGTGCCTCAATCAAAAGCATGGAAATAATGAATTCTTTTGGAGTAAGAAGATCCTTGAGCCTGTACACTTTTTCATCTACTGATGGTGATACAGCCTTGCTGAAGGTGACTTTTCACTCATGGTGTAAACACACAAATGGAGGATGTTGAATCATGTAAGAAGTCAATAGACTATGAGAGCATTCAAGGGACTTTCCAGATGTTTTGACTTGAAACATATAATACATATAAACTAAATTACAATCCTCAGAATTACTTCAATCCTGAGACACTTGGTCCATCCTTAAGTATTAGACTTACATCATAAAAAGATACAGTCTTTTCACTAAATGTTGCTGACTCAACCGAAGAAAGAAAATTTTTCAAAAGGTAAATGCATTTCCTGTATATTCATCTCTATTCCTGATAGTTATAAGTTGATGTTGTATCATAAAATGAAGTGAAAAGAGGAGCAGCAAGTAGCTTGATCAAATTATTTTTGCTTTCAGTTTGATGGTAAAAAATATGAAGATGTACAGATTAATGAATAGAGATAAGACATATAGATATACAGAAAGACAAATCTATAGACAGACAGACAAACAAATAACATACGGGCAGAAAGATTGACTGAAGAAAAGATAAAAAGTGTTAAATGAATAACTGATACAGATAATTACAAATGTAGATATAAAAAGAATAATCTTTTTCGCATTTGATAACTGTTTCCCATGACAGTGAAGTAGCACCAGGAACTGATGAACAACAGCCTTATTCACTGAAATCCACACTCTAGTAATGTATAATGAAAAAAAAAAAAAATAGAGCCCCCCCCTCTCCACAACCATGCCCTACAGAAATTTCCATCATTTCCCCTAACCAATTTCATATGTGAAAAAATGAGCAAGTTTTCAAGTTATTCATGGTACAAAACATATCAAAACTTAAAAATGAAGCATCTCTTTAAAATCACTTGATTGAAGGTATGGATTTAACTTAATCTGTGTTGTACTATCTTAAAGAGCATATCATACACAGAGAATATCATACACAAACCTTGAAGAACTACTTGTGGGAGTTATCAGTTGCCTTGAAAGTTCAGATTTCAACAGGTAGTCCAAGTCGTAAACAACACGCTCCATGTAGGTTTCTGGATGAAGTACGCGTTCAACAGTAGCAATAGCTTTGCTCCTGCAATGCAACAAGTTGACATTTTATATCCAGTGAAATATTCATCATAGATTCACAATCTAATTTTCATCATCATATACTATATAAAGAAATAAATATTACTAATGTAGAATCCTACCTGCAAACCTTACGGTCCTTTTCATACAATTCCTCAAGATACGTGGGTCCATGAGCACCTACCATATCTGGGTAAGCAACTTTAACAAAGTTTATGAGACTCTTGGTGGCGTTTGCAGCTTGAAGGTAATGTTCCATGCTTGTTTCTGGAATGATATCACCACCACTTCCTGAAAAATTAAAATTTTGGGTGAGAAAGCAACTTTATAAGTTGCTGTTGAAGCCTATTTATTGTTGCAATGTACACATATCTGCAGGCAATGGGGACAGAAAATAGGGGTGGGACATTGGGGCATAAGCCCTCTCTTGTTGTAAGTAGCATTTTCAGTAACTTGAGGGATCTATGATTCGTTCTTTTACATCTATCTATCCATCTATATCTCTGATGCCCATTCCCTCCTTGAACTCCCATTAAGAAGGTTGCCACAACAAAACTGTCTCTACTTATCCCTGTCCTTGAATGCCTCACTCGCATACATCATTTCATGCATTCTTCCACCTTTGCTCTCCCTCTAGGAATCTTCCATTCTATTTCTCCTGGTTACAGATGGTCTTCTTTTTACATCAACTCTTTTAATTGTACTATCATACAATCTCCTTGTAAACTCCCCGATTTGCATTCTTTCCACATGCCCAAACCACCTCAAAGTATTACATTTCACCCACTCTACCACTCCACAATTCATTTCCTTTGTATTCCCTACCACACCACATCTCTCACTGAAAGTTTTGCTCAGCTCTCCAACCACTCTCACACATGCATTCACCACATTACAGAAGGCTTTCACACCATTTAACAGTTGTCCCCTTACCCCATCTCATGAAGCATTCCACTCAACTCTGTCATATGCTTTTTCCAAATACATAAAAGCTGCATACTGCTTCTTACCTTCCACTAAAGACTTTTCCAGTCATTTCCATTACTCTATTAATCAATACCCTTTTACACACTTTTCCTGGTACACTTAACAGACTTATTCCCCTATAATTGCTACATATATACTTAACACCTTTTCCTTTGAATGTTTTCTTTTCTTTCTTTCATACTATTCGCCATTTCCCGCCTCAGCGAGGTAGCGTTAAGAACAGAGGACTGGGCCTCTGAGGGAATATCCTCACCCGGCCCCCTTCTCTGTTCCTTCCTTTGGGGAAAAAAAAAAAAAAAATATACAGGAATATAGGAACAATAATAGTTTTCTCTGTCCCCAGGAACCACTTTGTTTCCATGCTAAACTACATATCAAGCGCATCCATTCTATCACACTTTCTCCTCCATACTTCAGCATTTCAGTTGTAATCTCATTCATTCCAAGTGCATTTCCTACCTTCAACCTCATTCTTACCCATTTCACCTCCCTTCTTGCTATAAGCCCTTGCACTTGTGTCCTCTTCCTTCCAACCTCCATTCTTATGCATTTAAGGAATGCATCTAATGGATACATATTTGCTAAGCAGTCACTAAGATTGATAAGCATTTATATCAGATTTCAATGAATGCTACCAATATGATTCATTACAATTAATGAAATCTTGCTAGCAGAGGAAACTAACACCTCAAGGATCCATCTACCCTAAAAGAATAACACTCACAAAAATTAGCCTTCCCACATTTAAATATGTTTGCTGCTCCTCAAAGACAGTCTTTTGACTAGCCTTAGATGCCAACAAAAGCATTCTTTCAAGATAAAAGTTATTGTCCTTCCTTCCATTTTATTTAAGTTCATGATATATTTCATTTAGTATCATCTTTACATTCCCAGACTCCATATAATCTTTAAAAGAACGTTTTTCATTTCTCTATACTCATTATGAACCACGGAGACACTAGTCTTTGATATGTCTTGAGAATAAGCACCACAAATGCCATAATAGGAAGCCAAGCTTAACAACTGTGTAGTTTCCTACTCAATGCATACTTGTCAATGACAAACAAGCTGACCTGAATTAATACAGGGGGTTGATTACAGTCAACATACCTGCTACCTCTTTAGTTACATCTATCAACCAAATTGCTTACAGCATTAGCTATGGAAGAGCATATTGTCATGGGTAGGCAGGGAAAATTGATTTATACTGTTTTCAGAATATATTGCAAATGACAGCTAGAAAGTGGATAAGCGAAGGAGGCCACTTCTTTGTCTGTTCCTGGTGCTACCTCACCGACATAGATAGAGGTGAACATGTACAAAAAAAAAAAAAATTCACAGAATGATTGATAGCAATTCTCATGATCTATGCCCATATAATTATACCAGTCCTTATTCATATCCAGTCCAGTCTTCTGAGGATAAACAGTTTTTACCAAAGTTTTTGATCTGTGAATTTTGCAGCTTCACATGCTTGCTGACAATGTTTAGCTGTCACAAGCTGTATAGCAGCTACAAGTTTCAAAAATTCTTCATCTAACAGACTTCATATACTTACAATTGGTTCAAATTCATTATTTTTTTTCAAGCTCAAGTTGCTCAAACAATGTGTGTATGGTTTCTATGTAGCAGCTTGGCTCATATCCAAGGAATGAGGATAATGAAGTATTTTCTTTAGACAATTATATCCATTCACCCCAATTTACCTTAACATATCAATGGACAAGTAGTAGGTTGAAACATTAGGTAGAAGTAATCAGTAGGACCATTATGTAGGAGTCTCTGCAAACACTGCTAGACTGGCCCTCTGCCAGTGCCCTGTTAAGGGTGAGGCATTAAAGGCTAAGAAACAGAATTGGAGTTCACCAGTTATGGAAACTATTGCCATGGCCAACCCCCTTAGGGGAGTTCCTGAAGGGAACAAGCATCAGGTAGATAGATAGTAACATATACATTCTCTTTTTCACCACCACACCTCATTACTGCCTCTTGAATCAGCGAGGTAACTTAAATTACTGTAATAATCTGTGTTCATTAATGCCTGTAACCCTCATATACAATACTATATGTATCTCATAGGTAAAAAATTATATCATCAAGAATCCATCTCCACATATGCAATGCTATAATGACCCCATACAGAGCTGTTTCATTTAGTATTCCATTTTTCAGGAACATATCTTGAGCACTAATTGGGATATTAGTGTATCTGGAGACCAGAAAAAAGTGGTTCTGAACATAATAACAAAATAAGAAAATACCTAAGAAAAGGGACTTAATCCTGAGAAAGCCACATGCTTGGGTCGTTGGGTACACACCTAGTTCAAATGATGGTGGTACATAAAGATTAAAAGGCCTTAGTGGCATGTCAAGGTTCAGAAGTCTATACGACACTGTGTTAATATCGCTGAGGTTATCCATATGGCTAACAATACATTTCTATGTTTCACATAGTTAGAATGCCAATGTTTGTGACAGACAACTTTTAGAAAATTGGCCTAAAAGGGGGTTTAAGGACTATTCTTGCAACAGTTGTGGTCACTTAATACTGACTAACCTCAAAACAGTTGTGAGTTGACTTTCTCTGCTTGCATTTGTCCATTTATAACTAACTGACAATAGCCATATATCAATGCCATATTTTTTTTTTTTTTTTTTTTTTTTTATACTTTGTCGCTGTCTCCCGCGTTTGCGAGGTAGCGCAAGGAAACAGACGAAAGAAATGGCCCAACCCCCCCCCCCCCATACACATGTACATACACACGTCCACACACGCAAATATACATACCTACACAGCTTTCCATGGTTTACCCCAGACGCTTCACATGCCTTGATTCAATCCACTGACAGCACGTCAACCCCTGTATACCACATGACTCCAATTCACTCTATTCCTTGCCCTCCTTTCACCCTCCTGCATGTTCAGGCCCCGATCACACAAAATCTTTTTCACTCCATCTTTCCACCTCCAATTTGGTCTCCCTCTTCTCCTCGTTCCCTCCACCTCCGACACATATATCCTCTTGGTCAATCTCTCCTCACTCATTCTCTCCATGTGCCCAAACCATTTCAAAACACCCTCTTCTGCTCTCTCAACCACGCTCTTTTTATTTCCACACATCTCTCTTACCCTTACGTTACTTACTCGATCAAACCACCTCACACCACACATTGTCCTCAAACATCTCATTTCCAGCACATCCATCCTCCTCCGCACATCTCTATCCATAGCCCACGCCTCGCAACCATACAACATTGTTGGAACCACTATTCCCTCAAACATACCCATTTTCGCTTTCCGAGATAATGTTCTCGACTTCCACACATTTTTCAAGGCTCCCAAAATTTTCGCCCCCTCCCCCACCCTATGATCCACTTCCGCTTCCATGGTTCCATCCGCTGACAGATCCACTCCCAGATATCTAAAACACTTCACTTCCTCCAGTTTTTCTCCATTCAAACTCACCTCCCAATTGACTTGACCCTCACCCCTACTGTACCTAATAACCTTGCTCTTATTCACATTTACTCTCAACTTTCTTCTTCCACACACTTTACCAAACTCAGTCACCAGCTTCTGCAGTTTCTCACATGAATCAGCCACCAGCGCTGTATCATCAGCGAACAACAACTGACTCACTTCCCAAGCTCTCTCATCCCCAACAGACTTCATACTTGCCCCTCTTTCCAGGACTCTTGCATTTACCTCCCTTACAACCCCATCCATAAACAAATTAAACAACCATGGAGACATCACACACCCCTGCCGCAAACCTACATTCACTGAGAGCCAATCACTTTCCTCTCTTCCTACACGTACACATGCCTTACATCCTCGATAAAAACTTTTCACTGCTTCTAACAACTTGCCTCCCACACCATATATTCTTAATACCTTCCACAGAGCATCTCTATCAACTCTATCATATGCCTTCTCCAGATCCATCCCAAAACAATTAACGTTTATCTTCTAGTTGCTTCCAAGCTTTATATCATCTAGATAAGGGTACATCTTGAATCCTGCTGCTGATAGATGGCCTTAATGGGTTTCACATTCATGGTAATGTTCCTGAGAGCCAAGAACCTGACTGGACCTCATGGTTAGGTGAGCATATGCAATATTAGGATAGACTAACTCAATCAATTCTTTTGAGATATAAGATTTTTAAAAAGCTGTCTTTCAAATATGATTTTTAGCAATATTTGTAATACCAAAAGAAAGTATCATCAACCTTTGTAAAAAATATTCTCAGAATAAGTCTAAAAGAGTCCCAGTAGTTAGTAGTAGATGAAAGGCAGCCACCATTCAGGGAGGTATATTACTGGTACTACTCGCCTGAGTATTGGGAGGATAAGTGATGGCTACGTAGTGAGCCAGCACTTCAGTGGTTGTCAAGTAACATTCGTCTGACCCAGGGAGCTGTCTTTTCTTTCTGCATCACCCATACGTCGACTGCTGACATTCTGTCCATGAACTTTATATAAAATCTCTCCTTGTCCCACACAACACTTAACAATATCTAACCCACAAAATTCATTCTTTGTAACTTTTAACAAAATGGAAGCAGTAGGAAGGAACATTAGGCACGAGCATTAGGTAGAAACATCATGTAGAGGGAGTAAGTATGAACATTACGCAAGTACATTAGGTAGTAGTAGGTTGGAATATTAGGAAGGAACATTTGGTACAAGCCTCTGGAAATACTGCACTGGAGTTGTCCTCAGCCAGTGGCCTATTAAGGGTGAGCTACAAAAGGCTAAGATACAGCACCAGAGTTCACCAGTTATGGAGACTTTTGCCATGGCCATCCCCTTGAGGAAATGGGCATCAGAGATATAGATAGATAGATAGGTAGACAGATAGTTCCAGTAGTCTTCTTGTCAATATCTATGTCCAGAAATTAATAATCTTAAGCTCATCATACCCAAGAAACAATATAGTCTATAAAAAAGTTAAAAGAAACTGCAAATTAATATATGCTTTCTGGAACATACTTATAAGATGATCAGGTATCGTAATTCTACTGCCGGTGTTAACAGGCTCTATCTGCATGAGGAAACACTGCAAGTGAAAAGTCATCTTTAGCAAGTCTGTATCACTGGAAGTACAATGTGATATCAAGGAACTTCTCACTTCAAGGGAGTCTACACTTCCCTGCTACAGAGAGTAACACAGCCTTGGGTTGCAGGAACCTTCAGAAAGTTCCTGGATAACATCAGGATTCTTTGTAAGATATTGGTCCTTGAGTATTTACAAATAAATAAATAAATAAATAAAACATAATCTGCTGCCCAACTGTTCCTACAGGAAAGCTTAATCTCATGATCAACAATGAATTTGGAGCCTCTTTACTAAAAGAATTTATGCCTGTGTGGCTGTGTGGTGTACTACTCATCTGAGGAAAAGGATCTAGCTCTACACACTTATTTAGTAGAGCAGTGTCCAAAGCAATCTAACTCATCAACTCTCCTAATCTGACCTCATAATTTAACCAACTTGCTCAATGCTAAAAAGTTAGTTCTCTTTCCCTCCTCATCTGATGTTACTTCGGTTTCTGCCCCCAAGGTTTGACTGTCTGTTTAACTCTGCCATTAGCTAAAGCACGTATACTCAGTAAATCAGCATGTTATGTGACTACTAAAAACCTGCTGGCATCTCAAGGAAAGGATGCTGCAATGCTCTGTTCCTTTCCCTCCAGTGTTAAACCTTGGAATTCTTTACCTTCTCATGATTTTATTGCAACTATGACCTCATTTTATAAATTAGGTTCTCCACTTCCTCTAAGTCTCCTCTCTTCTTATTTCTATATATCTTAAGCCCTTTCTCAACTTTTACTCAGGGCCTGGCCTCATTGAAGACTTTCATCTATGACAGAAGACTCCAACATAAAAAGAGAGAGGAAGAAAGGGAATGAGGTTCTCAGTACAACAGAGGTTTGTAAGGCTAGAGCAACACATCCCGAGAAACAAATACAGCAAATACCCTACCTGGGGAACTATCTTGTAAGGCATTAAAAATGCATAAAAATAATTTTTCAAAACATTTGCCTCCAAACTTGTTTTGAAACTTATAATTAACATCGATCATAATTTACCTCTTCTGGCAGAAAGTACCGCATCTCTGAATCTTGTACTAGCAGGAACACGAAAATTGTTCAGTTCAGGGAAAAGAGATGATAATCTCATTAATTCTTCCATCCTTGGTTGTTGAGGAGAATATTCTGAGGTTATGTCAATTCCCTTTAAATCTTTGGATAGCTCAAAATCTTCATCTTCATCCTCTACTTCATCTTCCTCCTCATCAGATGAATCACCATCAAAACCTGGGGTTTCTTCATGATGTGTATCTGCAAGAGCCCCATTAGAATTCTGTATTTTCTAAATCATAGAGAAACAAGAATGTTATTATGAATGCCATGTATGGAAAATTGTTGGTAATTCACAGTGAATCAAAAATTTTACATTCTAACCATTCCTTTGTTACTGACATCACGAAGTCATATGATATGAAGGAAATTCCACAAAAAGATCTGTATGAGGTACCTGAACCCGAGTCTGGATCATCTGCATTTGGCACATGAAAAGTATATGCGCCACGTATGGAAGACACAGGTAACTCTCCCTTGCTAACACACTTCAGGAAAACATTAGTGGCATAGGCAAGATTGCTATCGAATTTCTTGTCTGCAGGACATGTCTGTATGAAGCGCTGTGTAATTTCAACACCATTAAGAGATACCACAGCCTTGCGCCCATGTTCTGCAAAAACAATGCAAAATCATATTAGAAAAGAAATAGTTCTCAGTGACACATTTTACCATCAAACTGTTGATGGATTTGGTAATGAATGGTATGTAAATCTGAAGTTTTTGTAAATCTATACAACAGGAAGGCACATCAGCAAGTGGAGTATACTATAATGTTATTTCTTTTTTTATCTGAAAAAAATTTACATAGGTAATAACTGGTGATCATTAATATTTCAGTGGCCACCTAAGTAAAGGTGGATGAATACAGTCAAATGATTTATAAGTGATGACAATGAACACCTTCCCCTCGGTAGAAATGGAAAACAATGCTATGAGCTAAAGACTTTTTCCTAGTCCTATACAGGAATGAATGAAGTAAAATGGCTTTCATATCTTATCCAAATTTCACTTTTACCAATAAATCATAAATCATCAGTTAAGACCTTTACACACTGCTGACTGACCATCAAATTCACACAAATTATCAGTTACAAGTAAATATTTCAACATCTGATTATTTGGCAGCACCTCACATTACAAACTGGTTAATATTACATGTATCAATTATTCTAATACTTAACTGCCTTTTCTAAATGAGCAAAATAATGTCATGAACATATGAACAAATGCTTCAATCACGTAGATCCATTCTCTAGCTGTAACGTACACTACCAAAACCAGAGACTACTGACCACAGCCAAATCCCACAGTCTATTCCATGATTTACTTTAAAAACCTCATATGTATCGGCTAAGCCCCATTAATAGGGCACTGCAACCTCACCTTACAATATCACTCCAATTCTTTCTATCTATGCCTGAAAGTTCAGGTCCTGATACCCCATAGTTCTTTTCAACTATCCTTCCACCTTCTTAGTCTTTCCCTCCTTTAGCCATTCAACAGAAAATTATACTGATATTTACCAACACACACTTTGTGTTTACGTGTTTTCTTAATGGACTCTGGTGACAGGTTAGGGACAGTACAACTTTGGTCACCACACCAAAAGAAGAACAATGAGCTTGTAAAGGTCTTGTGGAGAGCAAAAACAAATGTACCAGAATTAAGAGAGCTAAGCTACAATGAAAAGCTGGAGGTTTTAAATTCACCCACCTTGGAAGAGACAGGAATGATGGGTGACCTAATTCTAACCTTTAAGTTTTCAAAAAAGATCAACAAAGTGGACAGCAGACAGTTCTTTAAGATGAAGGGATGGAGCAATCCAAGGTAATAACGTGAAATTAAGTAAGAAACTTGTAAATAAGGATATATAGAAAAACTTAGATTATAAGAGAGGTGGAAGAATGGAACAGACTGATGGAGGGCATGGTTAATGCAAGCAGCATACATAAATTTAAGAAGTTGTATGATAGGAGAGAGTGTTTAACAAATGAGAGTAACCTCCCCATACAGTGCAAATAAGTAATTACAAAACTAGGTAATCACATCCACTCTCTTCCTTTCTTTTGCATTCAAGGACCAAGGCTCACATCATTACCATGATTCCAAGGCTACTATACCTTTCAAGATATCCATCCTTCCCCTTACAGACAATGGCTTTTCCTTCTACATGCTTTTTAATACAACCATGTGACTTACCTCAGCCCCCATGGTTCTATTCACTGTGATGTCCACTATCAAGTACTTACAGTAATCATCTAAACTTAAACTTAAATCATCCTTCCTCACCCCTATAATGCACCTCATTTCCTCACTTTCTGTCAAATCTATTTTCAACTTTCTTTTTTTAAACACAGGACAAAATCCTGTCACCAGCTTCTGGATTTTTTCTCTGGAGTCTGCTTCCAGTCATATCATCTGTAAACAGAAAATCAATCACCTCCCATGTCCCCCTCCCCCAGTATAATGAAGACTCGATTCACCTCCCACATCCCCCACCCAAATATACTGAAGACCCAATTCACCTCCAATCCCCCACAAACATACCAAAGACCCAACCTTTGCCCCAAGATTTGCATTTACCTCATTTGCAACCCCATCCATAAACATATTAAATGCCGCCGATGCCAACACAGTACATCCTTGAGATAGACTCATCTTCACCAGGAAGTACTCAACCTCCTCCCTTACAGCTCATACATACACTATAAGAGCTTGTTTACTTACCATTTACCTCAAATATCTGAAATGTTTTTAACCATCTACCGCAAATATTTGAAGTGTTTTCAAAAAGGCATCTGTCAACCCTGTCATATGCTTCCTCCACATCCATATATGCCAAGTATATGATCCCAAGTATTTCAAACAAATATTCTTCAAAACAAACACTTAGTCCTCACACCCTTAACCGCTCCTGGAACAACATTTCTTTTTCCTGGTCAGCAGCATATAAAATGGGACAGATCATTGCTGTTAGGAAAATCATGAGATGGTAAAGAGTTTTGAGCTTAACTATGTAGAGAAAGAATCAAGCATTGATGTGCCAGATGCAAATGGCTGCTTGGTGATCAAGTGACATGTTGGTTTGATGAGTAGCAGCTATGATACACAGGCAGCTAAATCTACGAAAACTGCAAGACTGAAATAAACAGTATCAAAATAAGGATATCAGAGTATGCAAGTACTAGCAAAACACCCAAGTGAAGATTTTTTGCTAAACAGTAATCAAACCATTTGGATGAAAGTTGGTAGAAGTTCACCAATAAAAAGTAAGAGAACATACATTCAACTCAACAATATCATCAGATGTCTGTAATAAAGGTATTACAAACACATGTACCTTGCTAAAGCTAGCAATAATAGTTTTTGTTTACTGTATAAAAGATGTGGATGTGCATGCATATAATCAAGAATCATAAAGCCTCAAAATCAATCTTTAAGTAAAGTAACAAGAAACACTTTACCTAGTCAAATAAAGTATACTAAATGAAACACTCCCAATGAATTTTTTCAAGATGAAAATCATAAGTAGTAAAACATATACATAAAATAATGCCATCAAATTATGGTACTCACTTGAGTCACACACATGGGATAATGTTCCTAGAATCCCTTTAATAACTTTCACTTGGTGGCGACGCTCAATCTTCTCCCATGCATCCAGGATTGCTAAGACCCGCTGGAGACCAGACTCTCGCACTAAGCGAATCACATTACTTTCTGTAAATTTTAATTTGAGCAAAATATAAGAATTCTATCATCCACAGACTTAGTCAAGATGATCAAGAAGTCACTGATGATCTGCTTAAACCCACACAATGTAATTGGAGATAACCATTAAAACAAGCATCAGACCTAATCCCATTTTCCTTGTATCGGATACCAGAATTGTGGTGTGCACAGTGTTACTTTTCTAGTGCTAAATATGTACAGTTCCAGTTATACAGAATGTTGATTATTCTTGATATATTCAGTTCAGATAAATCTTTTCAGCACCAATGTGAAAAATTTTGAGGTATTTCTATCAAGTTTCAAAACAAAAATCATTCTAGTCTACTGGTATATCACCAGTGGTGAGTATTTTTATCTTAACTGCTTTTATTCATACCTGAATCCCTCATTCATTTCACTTACTTTTCACTTAGTTAATAATACTCAGGAAATAGTAAGTCATGTATTCTCAAAATGTGTTGTGAAACAGGGAGCTCTGATAATAGTTAATCACAATAACATTCAATTTGGACATTCCTGGAAGAAACATCACTAGAAGAAACATTCCTGGAACAGATACTCATGGAGCAAATTAGATCAGAGTAATTACACTATACTGTATAATCATGATGGCATTTATATAATGAAAAAACATGATCAGAAGCAACCTTACTCATGTGTTAAGTTCATGAATGAACAATAAACAAGCTTTAATATATTGCTAATGAATACTGTGCTTATTTTCTGTTGACTGAAGATTTTCATCATGAAAAATAATTGACCATAAAACCAATCAATTCGAGTATTTGATTTCACAAAGCTCTGTATTGAATCTTAATTACAAGTGAAATTAGATCACATTCAAGAGCAGCAGTAACTTCAGTGTGACATCATTTTAATATCATGTTGTGCAGCAAAACTTCTGTTCATGTCTCATAAACTGATACAAATTAAGTGAAGTCTCAGGCTAAGTATGTACCTCTGACTGGAAAATCCTTTTTTGAGCTCAATATCATGTCAGGAAAAATGCTTTTATGAATTATGTGGCAAAAGAAAATCCATGCATTCTACTGATGCTATGCAGCAAATAGATGACAGAAAATCAGTTCTGGTTTACAGACTTACTTCCGTGCTTGGACACGATAACATCAAAAGAAAAATGCTCCTATGTTCACCTGGCCTGGCAGTTGGAACACCATTATGCAAAATGCTTTGACCTCATGAGAAAACTTGTTAATATCCTCGAAATACTGCTTATACAAGCCAGCCAATCTTGATTTGTAATGATGAAGAAAGGTTCTAAGCCCCCTACCTACTGTAGGTCACACAATGCTTACAATCAAGCTACTTCAAAATCCATAGAAAAGAGCATGAATCATCATCTTTGCATCATACACAAGTGAGGTTCGACACATTGGTCCTCCTAACTTTTTCCATCACATGGACCTTACAGACTAATAATTCAATGACATGAACAATGGTATCAAGTCAACCAATGTAAAGAACTGGGATGGGTTAATGGCACATACATAAAGACAGCCAGATAGATAGATATGTCTTCTGAGCGTATCAACATTGAGAAATATGTTTAAATAGTACACTGTACTTTTAGTACTTAATAGGGTTCTAAAGGTAAAGGCTTAATCACACATAACGTTTCATAACAAAATAGATGGCATTAGTAGTATCAATGCCAAAGTACGTTTATACATTACAGCCAGCCTTGGCAATAGGTCTCCAGTCCCTAGATGGGGTAAAAAGTTAAAAATGGACTTGCTAATGACTGAATTATTTAAAAGATGGAGTAAATACTGACATCCTTATAGCTTAAAGTCTAGTCATACTAATGATGATGAAGTGGCCTAATGACTGCTTCTAAGCCACATCAATGATTGCACAGAGACATCTGATTGGCATCAATAGAGATACAATCCCACCAAAACCTGTTCATCCTCAAAACAGCTCTTGTCAAACAGATGGAAGTGAAAAGCAATAATTTTGCAAGAACATATGAAACCTATACATGAAAACATACAAGCACCTACCAATGACATTATAAGCTCCTGTGGATGATTACAGAGAAGTGAATAAAACATCCATATCACATGAAGAAGGTTCCTGAAGTCAGCTCCTTGTTAAACTTTGCATCAATTTTCATCAGTATTTGTCTCTGATATGGCATCTCTCAGTGGCACCTGATGAGCTATATTCATTTATGACTCAAAATAACAATATACCTAATCTGAACTGTTACATGATAAACTGTTGCTCTTCCTCATACTATGACAGGTCAAACCATGCACTGAAAGTAAGCATGGAGATGGAGTGGTATTACATGTGATGGATTCTACAAAATAAGAATGCTCAATACATACAATCAAAGTGACTTCTGTCACTTATTTACTGTTAAGCACAAGGACCTCCTTACCAATCAAAATCATGATACTTGATAACATTTGTACCTTTGAATGGTAGAACTGACTAATTTTGAGATGCTTTAGACCATACCAGACACCTGCTGCAAACTATCAAACAACCTACAGAAGTCACAGCTTACAATGTTCTATAAAACTAATTTAGCTGCCTCCCACCGATGGAAAAGCAAACTGTTAAACATATATGTATGTACATACACAACCACACACGCGTATGTATATATGCGTGTGTGGACATGTATGTATATACATGTGTATGTGGGTGGGTTGGGCCATTCTTTCGTCTGTTTCCTTGCATTACCTCGCTAACGCGGGAGACAGTGACAAAGTATAATAAATGATAAAAAATACTTTGCAATCGTCAACACAACTAAAACTTTAAAAATTCAACAATGAAAGAAAACATCAAGATATATTTTGACTATTGTTTTTTACACCAAACAGGAAGTCCATTTATTTTCATTTGATCTGAATTCTTTCTTAGTACTTTCCATAATATTTCTCTGAGACGCTGGCTTTGTCATCATAATAATAATCTCTGGGTGAGAGTGACAGGCTAACCGAAGATTGAGGGTGGCAAGCAGTTATGGTGGGTAGCTTAAACTTACTAAATTATGGTGATCCAACTGGCTAGTTATGTGAATTGTAAGGCATAGGTCTTTTGAGCTGTCAAGCACACACAATTTCTAAAGTAAACTACATCATGTAAAACTAATTTCTAACATTAACTGATTTCCAAACTTCAGGGTCAAACAATGGTCAGTATTTTGCAAGTCCCTTGTTGCACATTATACTGCAATCACTCAGGTTCTGCCTAGAGTATGGCAAACATTCTTAAAGATAACTTAAAACTAATGCTATATGATCTTGTTGGTCACTAAGATAATCAAAATTTCGGCATCTGGATTAGTAAAAGATGACTTTTCCATTTGTTTTAAGTGTCAAGTACCACAATTTTGCTGTCCCCTCAAATCATAATCAGACAATGAATCCTCAACATTTAACATATGAAAAAGCACATTTGAGTATATGGCACTTATTGTAACTTAAGTACTAATATGACTTCATTATAAATGACAATGCTACTTAACGTAGTTCGCTAAACTGACATCAAAATCATTTGCAATGGCTCCCAGCCTGAGCTCTCAAGCATTTCTTGGGTTCCATTGCTTGAATCCATACAAACAAATCAGTGATTCAACTTTAGCCTTCATACTTTAAATGACAATCCACTAAATACATGATACTTGGGTACTTAAACAACTTTCAAGATAAGCCTGTATATAGCTACAACCTTGCACCATTCCCTGCATAAATGGTCAAGGCCATACATGCAATGACACCCACACCATACAGGATCCCTTACCAAAGAAATAGTTAAGAAGTGCTTGAAGTTTTTGGCCATTAGACCGTACAATGGCTGCTAACCGAGGGCTCACATTGGCTACAGAAAGAAGTGCTTGCCAATGATTTAAACTTAAAAAGAATAATAGGTGTAATCCTAAAACTGAACTGATTAGTAGTGGCAGTGTTGAAAGCAAGGAGATGTTTTGAATATAAAACTTCCTTTAATAACTTAGAAATGTAGCACCTACAGTCTGACAGTTATAAATAGGCAGTTAAAAAAAATGTATGCATTACACAATTAGATAACATCATCATAATGAGAACTTTAGGCATAAAATCAAAATTTACTGAAATTAAAAAGAGAATAAGCCCTTTCTTATTAGTACTTAAAAAAAACCTGTTAGCAAAATAAAGAACTAAAAATATTCTGGGAAATTTTTTTTTTGAAAAATATAGAGTACAATACTTTACACTAATTCTTACTAGGCTCAACAGAATCTGAAATAGCTGCATGAAAGTCTTTGTGTGGCAAAAGTAACTTCAACATAATGTTATAAAAAAAAGTAAATTTAATGGGCTAATTGAGTCTAAAGATGTGATGATACATAATACAGCCAATAATGATATCAAATATCAAATTATAATGAATTTTCTGAGATTACATCATTACCGTATACCTGTAAAGAGCTTTACTTTACTGTAAAACAAAAAGTTTGAATACATCAGTCCATTTTCAATACATTATTTTCCACTTCAAAATGAGGAAGGCTCATGCCCATCCTTTGTTGAACACTTTAGTCGTAAACTGTCAACATTTACTCAACTGATGAAAAGAGAGGCACTGTTCGAAATAATTAAAGCATAACTTTGAGCTATTTCTCATATACTCTAATATTGTCATCTACTGTAAACTATCAGAAATAATCAAAAGCACAAGAGCAAATTGTTTCCCCATTCATTAGAGTTTACTAACAATAATGGCAATTATATCGGCACGATTCCACTTAACAAGCTTTGTCTCCAAATGGAAATTTGGAAAAAAGCAGTAAGCTTTGTGATACCCCACACAATATATGAATATGGGTAAATATGTTGCTGCCTAATGAGATATATCTTTTCTTATAACATCACTATGTGATGTGCAATGTATAATAATCTTTTTTAAAACATTGTCCCTACTGCAAATGTGAAACAGCCTACATCAGCTGAACAAGTCAGGTTCACTTCATTTCAATTCAATAATCACGTCTAACAAACTGATTCTTACTTACAGATAGCTTTAAAGGTAATTCCTCACATCTTTGTCAAAGAAATAGACATCAGGTCTTGATACAGGCAAACACTGTGAAAACTAACCAGGCACAGTAACAGACTAAGCAAAGGAAAAATGCCATTTTGAAATGTTCCATTTTTCTACCCAACACATCCCTCTCACCCTCCTTGATGTTTAGGTCCCCAACAGCTGAAAACCTCCTTTACTGCATTATCCCATCTCCATCTCCTTCTCCCCTTCACTTCCTTTGCTTCTGACAAATTCATCCTCTTCGTCAGTCTATCATCACTCACCCTGGTCATACATCTGAACCATTTCAGCACTCCTTGGCTGGCCTTTTCAGTCAGACTAAACAAATTAACACACTTTTCTATACCACATCTATGAATCCTTAGCACCTTCCATAAGATACCTCTGTTAACCCTATCAAACACCTTCTCCAGATTCATAAATACTACATACAAGTCACAATCTCTCTTCACACATTTCTTACAGATTCTTCTAAGTTAACATTTGCTCTACACATATTTTACCTCTCCTGGAATTGCATTGTTTCTCCCCGATCAAATATTCTATGCATGACATCATCCCATTAATCAAGACTTTCTCAAACACCTTAACAGGTACATGAAACAAACATATATCTCCATAACTACACAAAATTTGTCTTCCCTGCTTTTATGTGAGGGCACTTTTACAGGCATTTCACTCGTCCTCAGTACCCTACCTATGGCCATATATACTTCAAAAAGCCTGATTAACCCATCAACATCATCATCCATTTTCTTAGGAACCTCATTTCCAATCCCATTTACTTCAATAACTTTACCACATCTAAGCTAGTGCAAAACTTTTACTACTTCCTCTCTTTTTACTATCATTTCCACCATTCAGAGGCCTTTCTTGTATGTCCACATCCTATCTTCCACACTTCACCTACACAAGTCCACATCCCATCTTCCACACTTCACCTACACAATTAATCACTGCTACCCTATATAATATATACTCCTCTCAAACTCTCTTGATTTCATTTACTTTCAATCTATGCCATTCATCAACCAATCTCTTCAGGTATCTCTGCACACAATTCACATTACCAAACCCACTCACTGTCACTACTTCATCTACACATATGTCACTTCCTCTCTTTCTTAATCAACCATTCACTTGCAATCCTAGATTCAACAAGAAATGATTAAACATTCCACATGCTATCCCTCTGAACAGGTTCAAATCCAACAAAATTTCCATTACACTCTTGCCAATAAAAAATATTATCCATTTGTGCCCAGTGACTTCCAACCCCTTTCACACTCATATACTTATGTAACCACCTCTTCTTAAGTTATGAATTCCCAGTTGCCATTCATCTAAAAGCACACAACTGAACAAGCTTTGTCCCATTTTCATTTACACTAGGATCCCCATGCGTCCCCAACTATATCCCCAGTTCCCACTTTACCCTATCCACATTCAGATTCCCTTGCACTAAAAGTCAATTCTTTGCACAGAAATGCAGAGTATTCACTCAACTCTCAAAAATGCATTTTTCTTCCTCATACCTCTCACTCTTGGTGTATATAAAAAAAAGAATTGCAAATCATCTACCTCTCATCATCTACTTTCAATTTAACAAACACCATTGTAAACTTACTTCCTTGAAATCTTTAACAAAGTCCCACAGCTCATCTCTTATCAGAAGTGCAAAACCTTCCGTCACTGCTATCCTCTAACTGTGGACTTGACCCTCTGAATATTACTATCCTAAACCTTCATATCAAGAGCATGAAAATCCAGGTTTTTCTCTCCTTAAACACAGCATCTCTCCCTTCTTTTCACCCTGATTAATACCAAGCACATTCACATCCCAGCCTGAGAATAATAGGAACAGCCTTCACTTGGCTCCCTCTATTCCTACTTTTAAGTATGATAATACAGGAAAGGTTTTCCAGCCCTTTGAACCCCAATCTTAGTCACTTTCCATGACATGTAGGAAATATGTGGGTTGTATAATGTCTCCCCTATAATAATGATGGACAACTTCAAATCTATCAGAACTACTTTACAAACATTAACAGTTTGAACAAATATCTATAGATAAACTAAATATCTAACCTATTTCCAAGATGTTGGAAATGATATAACTGGATGTGCACAGAGAAACATTATCAGTGATAACATACATATGTAAGGTATTAACAGATGCAGAGATACAGTCAAATAAAAGTATAAATGAGCCTTCACCCAAAGCATTAGCTGAAACATATGTACAAAGGAAAACATGCATTAGAAAAGTTTTCTGGAAAATACATTTTCTCCATAATGAACATTTTACTTACTAGCTTTAGTAAGAAGAGCTAAGATCTCCATAATAAACTTGATCTTGGCCCAATGAGTCTTTGGAACTGAACTGAGGATTGCTGCCATTGTAGCCACACACCCATCTTTTCCCAACACCACTTGGTTAGTGGCTGCAAGATAAAGTTACCATCTCATCAGATTAAGTTTTCAAGAAACAGTTTGGTTTAAGATATCTGCAGTCTTCCCATCTTTCTCAAGTCTTGTCTCATAAATATGGTGCAAAGACTTCTTCAAAGATCTATACATACATAAACATACGTATCTGTTTCTATATTCATTCCTGTTGCATCTCTCATCTACTGAAAATCTCTCTTCACTTAGGTTTCACTTACTACACTTAATGTACAATTTCTTCTCACCTATAAAGACCTATCCATACCCGATACATGTTTTCATATTCATTCCTCTTGCATCTCTCATCTACTGGAAATCTTTGTACTTCCCCTAAAATTACATGACAGTTCTTTTTGAAAAGATCCATCCAAAAAGTCCCACAATGAAAACAAAAAATATAGAAAACTGGACACTTCTGAACATCTATGGTTTAAGATTTTTTTCATAAAGACCTATCTAATGTCTTTAACGCCATTTCAATCTCTATGGGGTGAAGCAAGTACATACAACAGTTCATTCAAGAATGTCATCAACTTATGTCGAATGTGCTAAAGAGAACAAAGTTTCCAAATCTTTTTTGTAACAAGGTTTCCAATCAAAGACAAAAGTCTTCATACAGTTTAGGCCTTGAACGACATAAATGAAAAAAGAAAGAGAAAAAATGAAAAAGAATGCTCTAAGAGACCTTCTCAAAATGGAAAATTTGGATCAATCAGTTATGAAATGAAAACCAAAATGAAATGGGGAGGGTAAGCAAAAGTGGGTAAAGACACAAGGTTAAAGAAGATCTATATGGTGTATGACTGCAACGGATATCATGTATTGCCTAGTTTTACTAAGATAGGGAGTAAGGTTAGCAATTCTGATATGATCTTTCCAAGCACAACTTATACACTTATTCACTGACACAACGGTACCTCGCTACATAGTTACTGTTTACAAACACTAAGTAACATGCAGTCTTATTTTTCATTTTTTCCTGTAAGCTGAGCTATCAGGTGAAATGAACATCCATCTGCACCTCTCTGCTTACACACAAGGGAGATTAAACAGACTCTAAAGTTGGTCAGAAACATAGGTGATGAATTTCAACCCAGGCAAATGTACAATGATTAGGAGTGGACAAAGCTAAAGACAGTCTCAATATGATTATTACCTGAGCACCAGGATTCTGTGTGCAAGTGGGAGTAGACATTATCCTTAACCTGACCCCAGAGTCCCATATTAGGAGAATAGTTAGGGAGACAAACTGTCTGGTGGCCAATGTCAGCATAGCTTTCAAGTATAAGGATAAGGAAATATTTAGTACACTATTCATATCCTACATAAGACTTAAATGAATACGCCTCTCAGGTTTGGTCACCGCACCTAAAGAGGCACACAGAACTCATAGAGAAGTTTCAGACAAGGGCAACAAAGATGGTGCCAGAAGTAAGAGACCTAAGCTACAGGGAAAGGGTGGAGGCTTTAAATTTACTCACCTTGGAAGATCACAACCTTTAGGTTTTTGAAAGAAATCAACAAGTGGACAAGGGAAAGTTCACTGTGAGATGCAGGGGCAGAACATAAAATTAAGAAACTTGTAAATAAGGATGTAAAGAAAATCTTATAGTATGAGTAATGGATGAATGGAACAGACTGACTAGGACATGGTTTATGAAGACAGCATACATAATTTCAAGAGGTTGTATGATAGAAGAGAGTGTTCAAGAGATGGGGCCCCAAGAGTGTAAAACTCCCTCCTCTTACAATACAAATAGGTAATTGCAAAAAATATGTAATTACAAAATGCTTCCATTTCACATGATCATAAATCATCATTTTGAAATACCTCTAGTCACTAGCAACTCACTCACTACATTTATCTATTATGCTGACTAATTTTTTCCTTGCACCTTTGACTATACAAACACACATCTTCACCTACATAGTATCTGATGCGTGTCTCATGTTGTCAAAACAAGTGAAGTCTATGTATCTTTCAAACAAGTTCTTAACTCCACATATCTTTTCACGTCATTATATTCTATTCTACATACCTCCTAATTTTCATTTTATACATACCTCCTAATTTTCATTTTATGATGTTAATCATCTAATTGTGCTATTTCTAATTTTTGTCTATCTGAACCTAGGACACCAAAGTTTCAAGCCTTCAAAAAGTTGGGATAAGTAATCCATAATGCTTGCTTCTTACAAATTCAAGTACTTAGTTCTCTGTAAGCTCCAATTCTTCGATCTTGCTAGACTCTCCTCTCATCTCCAGCTTTCCATCTCTGATCTATATATCTTAACTCATAAACAGATAATCCTTCTTCATTCAAGCTGAAAGTAAACTACAACTCACTATCTACTGCAAAAATAAGAACATTCCACTTGCATCTACTTTTAACATCCTCTAACATATACCACCAAAATGGCCTACTTTCATATCCAACACCTTTGATTTGGTTAAAAGAGCAGCAACATCTGTATATGATATGTTCTATCAAGGTTCAGCTGTATGTTGGAATTCCCCCATCTTGTTTTCATCTCACCTCTCTTGTTCCCTTGCTATCAACTAGATTTTGGAGAGCTGGAAGTATACTAAAATATACGTCAATCTTATGGATATTATGCTGTATTTACACTCCTAAAAACTTACAGTTTTTGGCCAAGTACTTAGTCACAATCAGTAAGGGAAGGAGAGGGATGCTGTTCTTCATGTGAGTCTGTAGCAACTGATGCGTAAGCTTCACACCACCAACAAGCCTTGCTTTTACTGCCAATATGGGGTCTGAGGATAAAGAGACTAATTAGATAGTGTGGATCAATAATCCATAAAATTATAACTTTATAAAGATTCCATACTTCCATTCATAAACACTTATCCTCTACAGGCACTAAAAAGACAGAGCATGTAATAGCTATCCAATCTAAAGACTTTATGACAACCAATCATTCAAAATCAAGCAAGAAAGAAGATGGAGCAACTTAAAAAGTGTAAATGCTACCAGAATAATGTGACTATTTCATTCACAGCTACCAGCTTTATACGTAACATACCTTTTGATGCTAGCTTTGCCAAGACTTGATATGCTGCATGTGTGCATGATTCAATAGCAGACAAGCCATCAGAAGACAGAGTCTTTAGGGTACGTAGAATCACTTCAGCTGTGTTTAGTCCCAGACACAACTGAATTATGATGTGGCGCACTTCACCTAAAATACAGTTAACATTACTAAGCAATACAGTATACCATAATATTTAGTAAACCAAAAATTATGAGTATATAAAGTATACTGCCCTCTCTTCACTAACAAGGATTTCAAGTGCAATTTACACCAAAGCAGCAAAGATACACTATCCATCAATAATTATTTTTGAATTGTAAATTTTTTTTTTTTTTTTTTTTTTTTTTTTTTATACTTTGTCGCTGTCTCCCGCGTCTGCGAGGTAGCGCAAGGAAACAGACGAAAGAAATGGCCCAACCCTCCCCATACACATGTACATACACACGTCCACACACGCAAATATACATACCTACACAGCTTTCCATGGTTTACCCCGGACGCTTCACATGCCTTGATTCAATCCACTGACAGCACGTCAACCCCTGTATACCACATTGCTCCAATTCACTCTATTCCTTGCCCTCCTTTCACCCTCCTGCATGTTCAGGCCCCGATCACACAAAATCCTTTTCACTCCATCTCTCCACCTCCAATTTGGTCTCCCTCTTCTCCTCGTTCCCTCCACCTCCGACACATATATCCTCTTGGTCAATCTTTCCTCACTCATTCTCTCCATGTGCCCAAACCATTTCAAAACACCCTCTTCTGCTCTCTCAACCACGCTCTTTTTATTTCCACACATCTCTCTTACCCTTACGTTACTTACTCGATCAAACCACCTCACACCACACATTGTCCTCAAACATCTCATTTCCAGCACATCCATCCTCCTGCGCACAACTCTATCCATAGCCCACGCCTCGCAACCATACAACATTGTTGGAACTACTGTTCCTACTGTAGAATTGTAAATTATCCAGGTTAATTCCTTGAGGCTTCAACCTAACACACTGTCTTCTTGTCTCCTCAGGCCCATGCCAGGTAGCATTCATTTCTCCTCAGTTCTTTGGTTCATATCACTGATCTCAACAAATATGTTACTGAACAGACTATGACAAATCAGAATTGAGTCAGTCTGCTAAGAATGAAAAAATAGCTCAGTAGGTGCTCAATAACTTCTGACATTAGGCTGCCTTTAGCTTGGCTGTCTCTATCTATAGCTGACAGCTGCGTAAAACCTTGCTATAAACCATCATGTCTGCCATTTTTTGGCTTTTCCATGGGCTCAAGTACTAAAGTTAATCTTATAAATATAATTCTATACCAGATAATTTTCTTGAGGGATACTTTACATCATCAGGAAAATTCTGCATACAAGTGAATGACATATGATTCAGCTGGTATCAGCAATGTTGTATCAAATAAGAAAACAGAATCAGATGAAGCAGTTACAAATATAAGAGAGGGAAGGAGGTCTAAAGACTAAGGCCTTAAAGTACATGTCTGGTGAAAGCAGATAATGCATAAGAATTAGCTTAAGCCATCATACATAATACATATATAGATATTCTGTATTTGTATGACAGGAAAACATTAGTCCATGTTATGTTAAGAGATTCCACAAGCAGTGAACATGTATAGTAATGTACAGCTACTTCTATTACCAACAAGATGGAAAAACACTCATGACATATCATCATGGTCGTATGGAAGAGTTCTGCAAAACTTGTGAAATATATACATCATTTATGCCTTAAAAAGATACAATTACTGTAAATCGGTAGATCACAATGTAGTAGAAGGCTGAGGTACCTGAATGGTGTTTGGAAAATCTTTCTCATTTTTAAAATGAAGTACACAAGTCTCTCAGAAATTAAGAGAACAAGAGTAAAGTACAATCAAAACTGCATCTCATTCAAAATGTAAAAGATTACAGTATGATCTTGAACTGAAATCCAAAGATTACAGTATATTCTCAAATGCATCACTTCCAAAATATAAATCTAAAGACAGAAACTGAAGTAATGCATTGTAGCTTAATCTTCACAAGCACTACTGTCTCCCCAAACAATATTTATGGCAATGGGCTAACCTTTGTTATTGGGAGAGATGGCATCATGAAGCAGAGCACATGTAGCTCCCACAAGAGAAGGATCACGACACAGCTGAAAATAAAAATCCAGTTACTAAAATATGTGGAGCATAACGACACAAAATGCACATCTTTGTCTTTCAGGATTTCTTGTACAATATCTAAATGATGACAGAAGAACATGGTAAGGAAACAAAACAATCACTGATGTGCGAATAAATGTATAATGCGCTAACATATTTTCATCTACAAATATGATAAGAGTTAACTCTAATTTGACAACAGGTTCTATTCAACACCAGTTCTGAATAATGGGTTGAATTAATGAGCCATCATACAGTGGCAAATTAATGAGTCCGAGTTTCCATACTTTGGGCATGAATAATCTGATTTCCCTCAAAAGGGAAGTGAATCAAATTTTCAACTCTATAAACAGTGAACAATGACGTAATTATTTCCAAAAAAATACAAGAAAATTTTCATTCTGAATATAAGCTGTGAAGTTCATGTAACCCATTACTAGTGAAAAAAAATATGTCTTGCATTACATAAGAATAATATTCATCAGGTCACATACAATTAAAATTAAAAAATTAAATATTTTTACTCATCTATGAAATCTGGGAATAAAGACCTATTCAGAATCTATGGACCCTGATTTACATTCGGTCAAGCCACTGCATTAGTTACACGATTAATACCTGCAATATTCCAGCCATCTATACAGAATGTCAAGAGAGAGGAGAATACCAACCTCAATAGTGCGTACTAAATGTTCTAGTGTCCGTTGCTCACGGGAAGCTATTACAGCCAATGTCTCCAAGCGAGCTTCTGCATCTGGAAGCAAATCATCACATCAGTTCATAATCATAAGGAAATACATGAAGCTCGAGGGTTGATATGCAACCCATAGCAGCCAACGCAGCCAAAGTTATCAAGAGGGAGATTCTTTGTCTATCTACCCACCTATACCTCTGATGCCTGTTCCTTCCAGGCAACTCCCATCAATGGGGGGTTATCCCTGCCCTTAGATGCCTCCCTCAAATAGAGTAAGAATCTTTGTATAAGAGAAACTTTGTCTAACAACAGAAAAAGCATTTTCTGTCTTCATTTGACAGTATCTTAGTTTGAGTGAATGTTTCCTGAGTATAAATGAGTTTCCTCTAAATGACAGTTTCCTATTTCTATGTATGAGAGACAATTTCCTAGTCATAAGAAAAGGTTAATAAAAAAAAGAGAAAGTGTTGAAAAAGATATATAAAATTCGAATCTGATTTTAATAAGATTTTAAAATACCCTTCAACTCAAATGAAGCCACTGAAAACACTAAATGCTTCTGACTACCTTCAAGTAAATGTATATAAGCACGTACATATCATTCCATAATACAATATTTCTTTTGCCTATTAATTTTCAAAGCTTCCAGCTGATATCAGTTCTGAGCATTACACAAATCAATTACTAATAAAGGAATGAATGACCACTGTAACATAGTTTAATGAAATAATGTGGGAAAAGAACAACGGAAGTTCCTGTGTTCGAGGCATAAAAACACATACAACTGTACATAAAGTTGATGAAGAAGTGGAAATTAGAATTAGCAGAGACACAATACATGTCTGGAAAATAAAATTCTCTTAATTGACCTGTTGAGTAAGTTCACTGAAAATATCGACAAACAATATGACTATAACACTGAAAACCAAATCAACATCAAAATTTTTTTTTTTCACAAAACAAGCTTAACTGGACCCAAAGCAACTGACCAAAGTAAACCAGGTTTACCTAAAGCAACTGTCCTCAGTATGAAAGATTTACCTAATGAAACTGTAATGAAACTGTGTTGAATAGGTTATCTTAAGCAGTTGTTCTTATATGAAAAGTTTACCTTAAGAAACGGCCCTGAGGAGGTCAACTTTATCCTAAGCAACTCCCGAATCATTCTGGTTTACCTTGAGCCACTGCCATCAGGTTTACCCTGAGCACCTGCCCTGAGTTAGGTTTACATTTCCCTCAGTCATGAGAGGGGGTTTGAGTCATACGTCACTGGTAGTTTACTTTTGATGAAGGCGTCGCCGGATTTATCCCTGGGCCTTCTCTATTTCTGTTCCATCTGGGGCAACACATTCAAGGTGTATGTGATGGATGGTGAGAACATGAACACCTTTGGGAACTTGTGACCCCATTACTGGCCATTGTGTCATTGTCCCTTAGCCTCAGCTCCAGGTCACACGGCATGACACCAAAATAGGTGTCCAGTGCAAGAAAAATGTCTGAGGCCCTTGTTCCACAGCCTGACCTGAACAATCTGTTAACCAGCAGACCTTTAATACATTATTCATGTACTACGCTTCGCCCAAAAGGGCAATGTAAGCACTTTGGCCTTTTACCTAAACTGCCTGACAGCCATCTTGCATACAGTTACTTCCTCGTCTATGATAAACATCAATTACTTCACTAAGACAATATGTTTAATGTTTATTGACTCAGAGCATAACTACCATTTCTACCACCTCCCTCCTCTATTAGCAGCCCTAGCCTGCGTCATGTGGCTCCTTGGTTAATTATTATAGCAGTTCTTAACCGCCATTAGTTCAATAAACTATTACCATCATCAAATCTTATTTTCGTGGTGGATAATTCCCCATCTAGTCAGCACCAGTGACTCAAATACCATTTGCCATCTTAATATTCCTTTATTTCCGCTCTATCACCATATTTATTGACTTTACCAAATAAAACTGTGTAAATATCAGAGTTTAAATATCAAATGTGATTTTTTTTTTCTTTTTTGTATTGCGTTAAAGTTCACTGGGGAACATGGGAGTCCAGCACAATGTATTGAGGGTTGAAGTGGTCAGACGTGTTGACCTTCCCTAAAACCCAAGCCGTGGGAGGGGGGGGTGTGAGCCTCCTGAAACCCCCCCCCCTGTGACCTTACCTGACCTCATCATGACCCAGGGATGACCGAAGGACAGGGAAATAAATAAATACCTGTCGGAAATAAATGAGGATGGACAGGAAAATAAATATCTGTTGGAAATAAATGAGGATGTGTGAACTGGGGGGGGGGGGGGGGTTGTTGACTGGCGTCGACTTGTTAATACAATTGACCTTATTCAAGACAAGACTTGGGTCAAGCTTGGACGCGAACAATGGCGTTTTAAACGATCAAATTCATCCAAAGAAATATAACAGCTATATTGCTGCTATACTTTGACTGTGTCCTTCTATTTGGCTTCTAATGCCTGAGATATCCGCCAGGGGCCCGAGACACCAGCTTGCGAAGCAGTTACTCAAATAGTTAATGGATGTCGTAAGGACTATATAAACTAAGACTATATAAACTAAGACTATATAAACTATCTCGAAGAATGGCCGTATGGGTTACAATATAGAAGATCTCGAAAATGACGGGACACCAGTCATTATCCATTGCTAATTCCATATAAACACTGACTCATTATAACATCAACACTAAGTTATCTTTATTCATTAACAATATAGTGAGTGTTAGTGGCCCAGGGACAAGACGTAACTTCTACACGAACCAGACAGGTGTCATTGGAGTATAATGTTTAATAACAAGGATATAATATCAATCTCACTATGTATATAATGTATATGATGCATAAGACTCATATAAACACTGATTTCTCTCTCGTGGGAAAACCTTCCACCATTTTCAGGCGCCATATTGTATCTAAAATTCTTTAATGGGGGAAATTAGGGTTAATTATGTACCTACAGTGTAGTTACTGTAACAAATGAACTCCTGTACACTTTGAAAATCCTTAAGAGTTATATGTGAGATAAACAAGTGTCCTACGTGAATATTGGACGACATAAAAGCCAAATATTTGTGGCCAGGTTTCCACAAGGACATCTCTGTGTGTAACTGGTTCCTCTAGCATTAAAAAAAAGATATAAATCGCTGGAATATCTTCATGGAAATCCATTCAAGTTCCCAGAGAATTATTAACACGACCAGTCAGTCAGGGGTCATGTAAGGCGTGGCAGAGAGAGAGGCGTGGGGCGCCCCCACGCCCCTTGCCCTCCCCACGCCACAAGTCTGGCCATTTTTTTTAAATATATCTCGTAAAATGTAGGGAGGAAGTTGGTGATGGCCACACACCTGCTTCCTCCTGTCACCACGGGCCACAGTAGGTGGTGCAAGGGCGGCCATGATGGATATGATATATATATATATATATATATATATATATATATATATATATATATATATATATATATATATATATATATATATAAATATAAATATAAGAAAGACTGGATAAAGGCGTAGTAAACATTTGGAGTAGATAAACCAGATTAACTAAGTCTAGCATTTCAAAGTCGTTTAAAGTTTTTATGTAAATTTCTATGTAAATTTTAACGTCGAAATCGTGTAATGTAACATTTAAAAATGTATAAATTGTGTGATAGTCATTTTAAAAACATTCTGGATAGTCGAATGTATATCTACAAATTTCATAAATTGTGTAATAATCAATTTAAAATCTGAGTATCAATAAAGACATTTTGAGCGTCTCTGATTCTCAAAATAATCCATCTAAGACTACCTCAAAATTACTGCTCAAAATAAACACTATAAATGACTGCTTTCATCACCCTGTTACGGTTTAACTAATGATACAATAAATGATAACTGATACAAGTTATTAGTGGGTCAGGTCGACCTGCCCATTAGCCAAAAACAACCAATTAACTTCCTCCACAACCGAGTCTAGTGTAACTTTGGACTCCATAAAAACATAATGCTAAAGGCTCAGTCTTTATACATATATATATATGGGGTGTTCAGTGTTGTAAATGGAAATGGTGAAGAGCTTGTAGATTTATGTGCTGAAAAAGGACTGATGATTGGGAATACCTGGTTTAAAAAGCGAGATATACATAAGTATACTTATGTAAGTAGGAGAGATGGCCAGAGAGCGTTATTGGATTACGTGTTAATGGACAGGCGTGCGAAAGAGAGACTTTTGGATGTCAATGTGCTGAGAGGTGCAACTGGAGGGATGTCTGATCATTATCTTGTGGAGGCTAAGGTGAAGATTAGTATGGGTTTTCAGAAAAGAAGAGTGAATGTTGGGGTGAAGAAGGTGGTGAGAGTAAGTGAGCTTGGGAAGGAGACCTGTGTGAAGAAGTATCAGGAGAGACTGTGTACAGAATGGAAAAAGGTGAGAACAATGGAAGTAAGGGGAGTGGGGGAGGAATGGGATGTATTTAGGGAATCAGTGATGGATTGCGCAAAAGATGCTTGTGGCATGAGAAGAGTGGGAGGTGGGC